>NC_079228.1:39654187-39864187 GCF_029633865.1 Lampris incognitus | reverse complement strand
TTTTTGTTTCTTAGTGTCTCTGTGACACCTATGGACCACTATTACTACTACTACCGCTACCACTAAGATTACTACTACTACCACTACCACTACTTGTACTACTACTATTACTACTACAGCCACTACCACTACTTTTACTATTACTACTACTACCATTACTACTACTATTACTACTACTGCTAATATCATTACGATTACTACCACTTACAACTACTGCTACGACTACTACTACTTCGTATCATGTACTGCAGTGATATGATTACTTTGTGGCTAACATGCTACTGCTTCATATTGTACTATTATGATATGAGTACTATGTAGCAAATGTAAGAAAGACTACATATATGTATGCATACTACATATACATGGTTGTACATGTACATGCACGCACAAATGCACATACACATGGATGTGCGCATGCACAGGTGTGCACGTGCGGTTGTTTTTGGCTCCGACTTTTTGCTTATACAGATCCTCTGAGACTGTATAAGTCTTTATAAGATGGCATTTGTCTGCGTGAGTGTGTGTGTGTGTGTGTGTGTGTGTGTGTGTGTGTGTTAAAACTATTCTGTGTGTGACTTCAGTGTTTGAGTCTTGTGTTTTGGTGTTGCGCACGTGTGTGTGTGTTTGCATATATGGTATAGGCGTGTTTGTGTGTGGGTTTGATGGTTGTGTGTTTTTGCGGTCGGACATAGTATGGGTACATGCTTGTTATGTGAGTGTGGCAGTAATGAATTCTGATAGTCGACCACACAGTGACGAGAAGGGGGGGAGGGGAGGAAAGGTTGGTGAGACGAATGGAGCGGAGGGAAGAGAAGAAGAAAAAGGTGAGATGTGTTGGGGCAAGAGGAGAAGAAAGGAAGAGGACGGTAAAGGAGAGATAGTGGGGAGAGGACAGGAGCAGAATTGAATAAAGTGGAGAGGAAAGAACAGGAGACATGGGAAGAGAAACCTTGTCTACAGTGAGGTAGTGGGGAGAAAGGGAATGGAAGGAGGTGGAGTAGGAGAGAAAGTTAGAACAAGAGGAAAATTGGGAGCGGACTTGGGCAACGTGCCAGTACATTTCTGAAAAAGGAGTTTTATTGATTCACTATTTCAAAAGAAAATGCACACTAATATATACTGTCTATTCAAAAAATCCAATACACAAAATGTAATACACAAAGTATATACACAGTCGAATACAAAAAGTACAATACAGAAAGTCTATACACAAAAATGAACATACAGTGTCTGTACCCAAAGTCTGTTCTCGGTTACTGTGACCGATATCAGCATGAGACCACGATATAGCACCCATTCTCTAAAATATTACACTGTCAAAAATATCTAACATGTCGACTAACTCAGTGTAGTTTACACAGGACAGTTTAGTATTCAGATCTTTATATAATATTCTGTTCATAATATTCTATATATAATATATATTGTATATAATGTATAATATAATGTTATAATATTTATATAAGATTCAGTTCAGTTTATAAAATATTCAGATATTCAGTCCATAGGATTAGTGATAGTGTCAGGAAGGGCATTTGACATAAAATTTTGCCAAATCAGTATGCGGAGTGACAAGACCATACCGGATCAGTCGAGGCTCAATAACGGATCGGTCAAGGCCCGGATTAACAGTGGCCACCATTGGTGCTGTGCCCACACAGGTTACCGATGGAAACTGTAAATCTGCTGTGACGACCTCTGAGAAACGGGGAACAAGCTGAAAGAAGAAGATACAGCATTAAAGAAAAAAAAACAGTCATTGATCAATGTTTTCCATTTTTGACGTAATCAGCACTGAAAATTGCAAGAATCTTTTAGACACCTCCCTCAATTAAAGCTAAAATCTGCAATTTCTCTCCATTAAAAAGTATTTATTTTATCAATTTTAAAGGTAGTGTCGATAGGGTTGTTGTGTTGGACAGAGTATTCTCGTAGAACAATGTTGTGATATAGTTGGATGTAGGAAGCAGAGAGAAATAGACCTGTTGACACTGATTTTCTAAGACCACAAACAAGGTGCAGCAGCCATTGTAGCTGGTGTACTGTCAGCTCAGCAGTAAACAGTTCCCACCCTTGTAAAAATGGATCCTGGGACCAAAACTAACACAGACACTCTAATGTATTACAAACTACATCAGACTATACGGGAATACTGTTGTACAATCATATTGATTGTCATAGCCACATGGCATCACGTTTCAATCTTTTTTTCCTGTTTGAATAGGAACATGTTGGTACTGCTTGCTCCAAATAGATCGATGGATTGTTTTATTAGCCACTCAACCAAGGCGGGTGGAATTTGTTTTTGGTACACATTGAACTCTGCAGCACAATACATACATGGACAACAGAAGACACTCCACATATTATCACGAGCAATACAGTTGCACAATAACAGAAACATTATGCACAGTTAGCGGAATGATAGTATGCATGCCAATGGCGTGTGAGGATGGGACTGTAGGGAGGAATTCAGCTAGGGGGGAAAAACTGTTTGTGAAGGGTTTAGTCTTAGTGGACAGTGACCTGTAGCACCTCCCTGAGGGAAGGAGCTGGAAAAGGTGATGAGTAGGATGTGAGGGGTCGGAGATGATCTTCACTTGCTTTACAGTTATGTGAGTATGTAGAGATTCAGTTGAGGGGAGTGGGTTGCCTATGATTTTGATGCCTTGGTGACAGTTATGATGGACTCGATAATGGCTGAGTAAATCAACGAGAAGTTGATGTTTGAGCTGGTATTTTTTAAGCTGCCTAAGAAAGTAAAGTTGCTGTTGAGCTTTTGCTTTCAGTGCTATTTTCCACTTCAGGTTATGGCTGATGGATGTTCCAAGGAATTTCGGAGTCGTGGTGGGGATGGGGTCTCCGTTCATTTCTATGAGTGTTTTGGGATTTGGCATGCATCAGAAGTCAGTTATGAGTTCTTGGGTTTTGGCCGGATTAAGTAGAAAGTGTTTGTTTGCACACAAAGTGACAGCTTGGTCTACTTCAGTGCGGTACTGGGTTTCATCATTGTTGGAGATGAGGCCTACAATGGTTATGACGTCTGCATATTTTATTATTTTCACAGAACTGTCTGTGGATGTAAAGTGGGTGGTGTTAAGTGAGAAGAGCCAGGAGGAGAGAACACAGCCCTGAGGAGCACCTGTACTGAGGGTAAGAGGGTGTGAGGTTTGGTTATTAATGTTCACCCTCTGTGGCCTGTTCCACAGGAAGCTCCAAATCCAGTGGCATATGGCTGGGTCAGTGTCTATATCCAATAGTATGGTAAAGAGTTTGAGTGGGCTGATGGAGTTGAAGGCAGAACTAAAGTCTCTGAACAGGATGCGTGCGTAGGTGTTTGGTGATTCCAGGTGTTGCAGGGCATGGTGGAGGGCTATGTTAACTGCATCCTCCACAGACCGGTTGACTTGATAGGCAAATTGATATGGGTCCATCATTGGGGAGGTGCAAAATTTCAAGTGTGACAGAATGATACGCTCAAATGCTTTCATGGCCACAGATGTTAGGGCAACTGGTGTGAAGTCATTGAGGCAGGAGATCTTTGAGGACTTTAGAGAGTTTGAAGCACTGTGGGACTGTACATTGGCTTAGAGAGGTGTTAAATATCCATCCATTATCCCAACCGCTTATCCTGCTGTCAGGGTCGCGGGGATGCTGGAGCCTATCCCAGCAGTCATTGGGTGGCAGGCAGGGAGACATCCTGGACAGGCCGCTAGGCCATCACAGGGCCGACACACTTCTTGTCAAAAATATTACTTACGGGCTTTCGTCTTTTTCAGCTGTACTTGTGGTTTGGCTCTTTACAAGTTGTAGAGTAACTCCGCAGCTTTTGTTTGTATCTAATTAGAACTAACATGGATTCCTGCTCCCATTAAATATGGTGAAAAATATTGGGGCCAATTGTGCTGCACAGTGGCTCAACAAAGCAGGACTGATGCCGTCTGGCCTGCTGCTTTGCTAATGTTCAGCTTCTTGAATGTAGCTCTCACATCATCCTCGTGGATGCAGAAGGGTGGCATTGGAGTGGGAGTATGGGGGGGGATGGCTGGTGGAATGGTTATTTTCAAACGTTGCATAAAACCTATTTAATTTATCGGAGAGGTTATGATCAGTATCTGGAGGGGAGCAAGGGCTTTTTTTTGTGGGTAATCTCATTTCTTTTAAGATGTTTCCATATTGACTAGAGTTACTGGAAGAGAATTGTTGTTCAAGTTTTGTTGCGTAGCTGGACTTTGCTTTTCTTATTGCACCACGCAACTTATACTTGGCTGCTCTGTACTTATCCGTGTTTCCGTTGTTGCATGCCCAGTTCTTTTCTTTGTGTAAGAGGTGTAATTCTTTGGAGAACCAGGTTTTTTTTATTGCCATACAATGTCACTGTTTTGGTAGGGATGCACATTCCCCGCAGAACTTACATATGACGTCACTGTGTCAGTGAGTTCATCGAGGGAGTTGCAAGCTGCATTAAATATATTCCAATTAATACAGTCGAAGCACCCTTGAACCGTTTAAATGGCATCCATTGACCAGGAACTGACAGATTTGGATGTTTTCTTGATGAATTTAAGCTTTTTTCTGTATGAGGAGTAACACAGCGTGGTCAGACTTCCCCAGTGGAGCCCTTGGGAATGCACGGGAAGCATTCGAAATTGAGATGTAGCAGTGATCCATTGTGTCATTTTCTGTGCTGTGGCAAGTGACTTGTTGCTTATAGTTCAGGAGTTTTTTTTTTAAAATTTATTTCTGATTTTTCCCTTTTTTCTCCCAATTTAGTGGCCAATTGATCCCTATTTTAATTCAAACACCCACCCTCGTATTGCATGCGTTCGCCAACTGCATCTCTCCGGCCGGCAGTCTCGAAGGAAAGCGCCTCCCCACTTTCGTGACAAGGCGAATCCAAGCCGAACCACTGTTTTTCCGACACACACAGAGACGCATTCACATGACGAACACAAGCCGACTCCGCCCCCCTCCCGAAGACAGCGTTGCCAATGATTGCTGCTTCATCGAGTCCGGCCATAGTCGGATCTGACGAGACCGGGGCGCGAACCCCGGTCCCCAGTGGGCAACTGCATCGACACCAAGCCGATGCTTAGACCGCTACGCCACCGCGGACCCCATAGTTCAGGAGTTTGAGGAACCGGTTCGTATGGTGGAAATCACCTGACACGGTGACAGACGTATCAGGGTTGGAGTTTTCAACAGGAAATGTGTTGCAGGAGTTTGCTAATGGCTGTGCGGGCATTAACTTGTGGTGGAATATAAACACCAACTAATACAATTGCAGATTCTCTCGGAAGGTCATATGGTTTGCATTTCACGGTGCATTGCCAAATGCACTGTGCATTTGGCATGGTGGCCCAGTGGTTAGTGCTGTCGCCTCACAGCAAGAAGGTTGGGTTCGAACCCCGGGGTTGTCTAACCTTGGGGGTCATCCCAGGTCGTCCTCTGTGCAGTTTGCATGTTCTCCCCGTGTCTGCGGTGGGTTTTCTCTGGGTTCTCTGGTTTCTCCCACCATCAAAAAGACATGCATGTTAGGGTTAATACTCCTGTCTGTGCCCCTGACTGAGGCATGGCAAGACGAGCTGGAGTTGGTCCCCGGGCGATGCACTGCAGCTTCCCACTGCTGCTAGCTACAGAGCTAGGATCGGTTAAATGTACAGCATAAAGTCCCCAATGGGATTAATAGAGTGTATATTAAAAGAAATAATCCAACTGATGAATTCAAGATCATAAGAGCAGTAGTGATGAAGGATTGTTGAGTTGTTACACCAGCGCTGATTTACCATGAGACAAATACCCCCCCCCCCGTTTGAATGAAATGAGTGAAATAACCATTCAGTAATGAGGAACAGTTGTGGATTTCAGCTTTAAATGACTTGTATTTATTCATTTATTTATTTTCTGTTAAAAGAGCGTCCTAGTGGGAAAAAAAAATCCCAAAAACAACTAACCGGGCTGGTTTGTAGTTCCTTTGCGGAGCGTGGTGGATGAGGGAGGAGAAGAGAGCAAATGGGGGGGGGGGGGGTCATTATAATGGTGTAGCAACAGAAGTCTGCACAGCGCACATGTAATTAATCCACTGGGGAGCGTTCTCCTCTTTTGCCCCCCCATGGACCCGTACTATACTCACTTTATGACCTAAATTGATGCTGACTGATAATACTGGTAGGCAAGGCAAGGCATGGCTGTAGTGTTCGTACACCCGTACTGCCTCTCCCCACTCCTTTTTCATCTACCCCCCATCTAGTGCCATATCTCTGCTACTATATCCCTCCAGGACGTGAGAGAGCGGTATAGCTTGAGAAATACCTTTTTCTCTCTCACTTCCTGTTTTTCTCCCTTGATCTCAGTCTCTGCCAGTCTTGCTGTCAACTATATCCATCTCTGTTCCTTTCTTTCTCTTTTGTCCAGGTCTCCTTCTTTTTGCTCTCTCGCTCTCCCTCTTACTCCTTATTCCCTTATGCCTCCCCACTCGCCGCTGTCTCTCTTCACATCTATTACTCTTTTCTTTGCAACTGCGAGAGAGCTGATGGTGGGCATTATTTTCTATTACCCTCACACAGACATGCACACATACGTTCTCAAGCGTAGAAACACACACACTCACCCAAACACATCGTTTCAAACGCACATTCATGAATAGTCAAACACACTTTCGCACCCACCAACCAAAAACATGCATGCTCCTGAAAAACACGCACTTATTTATACTCATCCAGCCCATAGATGCAAACGCATTCATCCAAACACTACACATGTAACACACATGAAAATACATATGGACATACATACATACATACATACATACAAAGAAACACAAGAGACAGACAGGCGTCCTTGCACACAGCCAACATACTGCAGCAGCACCCTGGGTTGTTCCATGGCTTGTTAATGCACTGTAGTCATACGTGCATGCGCATGTCCTCATGTACAAACGAACACACAAAATACACACACACACACGTTGGTGACACAGATCGAAATGCGCCTGCATTTCTAACGCAATGTTCGCAGAGGAAAATGAGTCAATAATATGTATTTCTGTGGCGTTCGCAGTCGCGTCTCACATTATGTGCCTTCACAGCAGCAGACCTTTAAAACGCTGTAGGTATGATGCACTCCCACATGTCACGGGGAGCAGCGTGCTGATTGATGATCAATCATGCATTAGCGGCTCCACCAGCCGAGCACTAGCAGTAAAGAAAAAGAAATCCATCTCGCCAGTGTTGCAACATGCAAACCTCTGGCACAGTTACACTCTGCCTCCAAACCCCATGATGACCGGCCTGTGTGTCGGATGCAGGCGCTCCCTCCACCTTAGACAAGTTTTCTCAGCTGCCCTTTTTCTAGGGGGAAGTTAGATGGATGAGGACATGGGCTTGTGTTGTCTTTTCCTTTTCTTGTTTCCCCACATCCTTTCACATGCGGTCCTTATGCATACTGATGCCCATCGGTTTGCACCACACACATGTTCATCTACACATTATACAACATGTCGGACTGATGCCCAGAGTTAAAATGGGAGGGAGTCTTGGCGAAGGCGAGTGTTTTGGACCAGTGATGGCTGCTGGTGGTATTGGGTGGGTGGGCTAACAAATGCATTATACCCATCAATAGTTCTCGCTGCAGCAACAACAGCATCACATCCGAGATACCAAGTTACAGCAACGACACTATATACCTTGTTATATAGCAAGTGCTCTACAACAACACTATAGAGAAGTACCCACAAGAATGGCCTGTGATGCCAAAAAACAATGTATCTGTCTTTCTCTCTCTCTCGCTCTCTCTCTCACACACACACACACACACACACACACACACACACACACACACGTTTCCTAATTTTGTCGAATAAATGTTTCACATCCACAAATCCTTGTTGGATCTAAGCCATGTCTCCTCCAAAAAGCTAGCGTGGGAAACAGAAAAGTGAAATCTTAGATACACTTGCCGATAGCCAGTCTTTTTGTTGAAACCAAGTAACACAAACTTACATTTTGTCGGTTTTTTTTTTCCCCCTGTTGTGTGGTTTGAACATTGTTAGGAAGATTTGTCCCATCTCTTCACTTCCGGTTTTTAAAGAAAATGGATGACAAAGTAAATAATCCACCTCGTTCATGCTAGCACCCACGCTCACCTTCCCCTCCCCACCCTCACACAAGTAGCACCAGGGCCCGTCGCTAGGGGGGGCCCGTCAATATTTCTGCATGCATTGTCCTAGTCCAATGTTACGTGTCTGTTTTGAGCATGTGATGATAGCTTGTTTAGCACGCGCGCAATATCCTTTACCTATCTAGCCTACCTAAGTAACGTTAGAAAAATAAAATCAAGCAAGCAAGCGTGAGTTGCACACATAAAAGTGGATGTAAAAAGAGGAAGGAGAGCAAGGAAAAAAAGGAAAGCTGCATTGTGTGCTGCGTGCGTGCCAAACCATGCAATCTAGCAGGTTCTGAGTGTGATGTGTGCTCCCCTGTTACTGTCGAATGACGAGGCTGTTAGCTATATTACAGCCTAGTTGCTTTGTTGACTTGCTTCATTGCCTTGTCGACTGATGTGGTTTAGAGACCGTCTGTTTAGGTTCCCCAACTCTGTCCGTGGTGCGTCCGCTCTCCGTGGTTCTGAAGTGGAGCCGATCTTTGACGTACCGACCTTTACAATAACTCATCTGTGTCAACTGTGTCTGTTACTTTGATATTTCTATTTTATTTGTTATATTTTATGCTGTGAAGCACTTTGTGATTGTATATCTGTGAAAGGTGCTATACAAATAAATTACTAAAATAAATTACTTACTGAACCCACCTATGGTGGTGGTGGTGGTGTGTGTGTGAGTGAGAGAGAGACGGGGGGTCTACGAGGGTTGCTTGCACCAGGGCCCATAATAAACATGTTACGCCAGTGCGCCTCACTGTACGTAGCGTTCCTCTGTACGTCCACTGTCATTGGTCAAATGTCAGCGGCCTGAGTGCGGAATTAATTTAACACAAATTGATCAGCAAATCAAGGGGGCGTGTCACAACACCTGTCACTCATTTAATATGAAGATGAATGGAAGTGGATGCTACTGTGTTTGGGCTGTAAAGATAAGCCCGTTTAGATATATCCTGTGTTTTTCTTGTGACTATTCGGTGCTATTGCTGCTCTAGGTTCCACCAAAATTTAAAACGATCTGTTCTAAATTTTGTTAACCATAATTTTCTCATCTTTATTGTGAAAGATAGGGAGGGATTACCCTGTTAGCCGATTTATACCAGCCATCCCTGATTTGGAGGAACAGCGTATTTTATCATCCAACATAAACTGGTGACTCGTGAGGCTGGTACCCGAGTTGAAGTTTCTATTTAATCGAAGCTCGGGGTTCATCTGTTAGTGTAACTCCAAATTCGGCTCCTGCCTCTACTGTAATTAGGCTCAGGTGTGACGTATGGAGAGATTTGGCCGCTCATAGGGGCGCCCCGGTGGCTAACCTGGTCGAGCACGTACCAAATAACTCGTGAGTCCTTACCGCAGTGGGCTGGGTTTGAATCCAGCCTGGGCCCTTTGTTGCATGTCATCTGCTCTCTCTCCCCTGCCTGTCCTCTCCGTCTCCACTACCGCTGTCAAATAAAGGCGGAAAATGCCCCCCCCCCAAAAAAAGGATTTTGCTGCTCATCTTTCTGTCTGCTTTCCAATCACACTCCACTTCCCACAACCACCCGGTAGCTCTGCTGGATTTCTCTACCCATCTCATCTCATCTCATCTCATCTCATCTCATCTCATCTCATCTCATCTCATCTCATCTCATCTCATCTCATCTCATCTCATCTCATCTCATCTCATCTCATCTCATCACCAGCCGCTTCTCCAGGGTCGGATCGTGGTGGCAGCAAGCCAAGTAGGGCACTCCAGACGTCCCTCTACCCAGCAACGCCCTCCAGCTCCTCCTGGGGGATCCCAAGGCGTTCCCAGGCCAAATTGGACATGTAGTCCTTCCAGCGAGTTCTGGGTCCTCCAGGGTGCGTGGAAAATCTTCAAAGGAAGGTGCCCAGGGGGCATCCTATTCAGATGCCCGAACCACCTCAACTGGCTCTTTTCGATGCAAAGGAGCAGCGGCTCTACTCCGAGCTCCCTCTGGATGTCCCAGCTCCTCACCCTATCTCTAAGGCTGAGCCCACACACCCTACGGAGGAAACTCATTTCAGTCGCTTGTATCCGTGATCTCACCCTTTTGGTCACTACCAGTACAACGTCCGCATTACTGCTAATGCTGCACCAATCCGCCTGTCAGTCTCCCACTCCATCCTATTCTCACTCGTGAACAAGACCCCGAGATACTTGAACTCCTTCACTTGAGGCAATAACTTATCCCGAACCCGGAGGGAGCAATCCACCATTTTCCGGTAGGGAACCATGGCCTCAGACTTGGAGGTGCTGACTCTCATCCTGGCCATTTCACACTCAGCTGCAAACCGCCCCACTGTACGCAGGAGTTCGCATTCTGATGAAGCCAACAAAATCACATCATCTGCGAAGACCAGAGATCCAATTCTGAGGTTCCCAAAATGGACACACTCTTCACCTTGGCTGCGCCTTGAGACCCTGTCCATGAATATCACAAACAAAATCGGAGACGAGGGACAGCCTTGGCGGAGTCCGACACCCACAGAAAACGTGTTTGACTTTGTGCCAAGAATGTGGACACAGCTCTCCTTTGGTTATACAAGGAGTGGATGGCTTGTAGCAACTGCCCCGGTACCCCATACTCCCTTAGTAACCCACAGAGTGCCCCAGGGTGCACGGTTGTAAGCCTTCTCCAAGTTCACAAAACACATGTAGACTGGTTGGTCAAACTCCCATGCCTCCCTCAGCACTTCCACAAGGGTAAAGAGTTGGTCCGTTGTTCCACGGCCAGGACGGAATCCGCATTGTTCCTCCTGTATCCGAGGTTCGACAATCGGTCGGAGCCTCCTTTCCAGCACCCTAGAGTAGACTTTCCCAGGGAGACTGAGCAGTGTGATGCCCCGATAACTGGAGCACACACTTCAGTGCGCTTCATTTACTTATACTTCTCTTACTTCTCTACCCACTTTTTCCAAATTGGATTTGTGTGTTTCAACCACAGGTACCCACCAATCATAAGCCCGCTTCTACAGATCACATACGGTCACCTAACCTCCTGTCCCGCCTTTGTCCGTATAACACCTGTGCTGTGTAGATGATGTTTGTCAGCGTACCACAAGAACACTTCCTCACACACTCCTGCTTTAAGCTTTACAAGTACAGCCTGAACACAACTCTGAAATGTGTGTTTACTTTAAGTGTCCTGCGGCTTAAGGGTCCCATTTTAGACACTTATGGATGTGGAAAACATATTTCTGCTAATGGAGAAATGATACACACACACACAGCAGCAGCAGCAGCAGCAGCAGTACTTGTTATTAATCTGAATTGATCCTGAGGAGAATACCGTGCTCTCTAAAAATGACATGCTAATCCACGATGTGCTTCATGTTGAGACTGGAGACATGACAGAGCATCATGGAGCGGTAAAGAAGCGCGTACGATTCCCAAAAGTACCGAAGACGTGTACGTCAGCAACCACAAGCACATATCTGTGTGCGTTCATGTGCTGAATGGGTCTCGCTGAATAGATAGGCGTGTTAGTTATTAGCTCGACACCCTCGTTTTGCCGGCAGTCTGTCTGTAGCTGTCTGGCAGGCCTGCAGTCCTCAGGCCATTCACAGCCAGTTCATGAATCCACCCAAGGCTGATAATACGAGCACCCTAAGCCGGCGTGAACGTTGGAGTCTCAGAGTGTGTGTGACTAATGGGCTGCTATTTGCACTGAACAGGCATGACTGGCGTGCCGGGTAATGGAGTTGAAATGTACAAAGACGAACCAATCAGAGCCAGAACCAGAATCTTTTTATTTTCCAAGTAAGCTGTCGCATTACACAACGGCTGGCTTGCTGTGATATGTCGACTTAACACAGATTTGAAGAGGAAATCTAAATATTAAAGGTAATAAGTAAACAAAATCACAAGTATTGATGATACAACAATCCCTCTTGTAAGACTTCATTCCACCGTTCATTACTATCTGTATTGCACAAAGTTGAGTAGAAGTTTTAAAAGGTAAACCGTTTCCGGAAGTTTAATCCACCCACACACCCGCTGAAGTGGCTGAATGTTGTAAACCTTGGATGAAGTTGCCATGTTAAAGGGCAGCTTCGCTCTTTCTGAACCGAGACATCAGTAAAATATTGTCGGGCATCATTTAGATGGTACGGACAGAAACTTCTGATGGCGTCTGTATTGCGAAACACCGGACTTCAACTCAGTCCAACAAGGCAGCCATTTAAACCTCTGAACTTCATTATGCACATCCTTTTCACAAATGGCAAGCTCACACTACAGTCTTATCCTGAATGTTTTTGGAAATAAAAACAGGAAGTGGGAGATGAGGGACTCTCAGAGGTTTTTAAATGGTCAGTTTGTCCGTTTTTAACATCCAGCAGCTGCTGTGCAGTGTAACACCACAGCAACACACTTTCAGAGTGTGCATCGTTTTGTAGCTGTTTGGATACTCAAAGCATCTTGTGTTTTTCCTTCCCGAGCACAAAATCTGTCATCGCCCTGTGCGTGCGCGCACACACACACACATGCAGAACCATTACCATACAATGTCTCACACAAATACATGCAGATACATCTTGCTTTTTGAACACCCTTTCCCTGGCTTACACACACTCTCTCTCTCTTTCACACACACGCACACACACACATACACACACACAAAACCCTTACACTGTCTCAAACATGCAAACACATACATCCACATATGACACCTTATACCTTTTTTTCACATTTGAAAACACACACACACACCATCACTGTTACAAACAAACATAAATATACGCATGCATATGTTTCATCTTATACCTCTTTGCTTTCTCTTGTACACCTTACTTTCTGTTTTTTTCTATTGTTTTGTTTACTGCCATATTTCCTCACACCACATCTGAATATCCATTCCTATGTAGCTGCTCCTGTTTCCCATCACCCCTCCTACCGTCCATCCCTCCCTCCTCTCTCCAGCTCTCCGTCACCTGCAGCTTTTCCTCCATGCATTAGTGCATCCACCTAACACATGGGAACAGCAGGCTTCTTCAGAAGCGTTGGACATTCTCTGGTCACATGGGGACCGCACCATGAGCTCTGTTGGGGCTCCAGCTGCATAGACAGATGAATGAACGAACGAACGAACGAATGAATGAATGAATGGAGTCAATTTACATTTATTTTGATGTCCTTGAGAATGTTTACATGTAAATGAGATCACAGAAAGTTGAATTAGTTCATCTGGACACAACGTTTATTGAGGGAAACGTTTCTTCACTCATCTAATGCCCCTTTTCCACGACATGGTACCGGCTCGACTCGAATCGACTCGACTCGACTTGCTTCTGTGTTGTTTTCCGTTGCTCGACAGACCATGACGTGGATTTTAGGTGGTACCAGAGAAGTGGTAACAGTTGCAAAAATGCCGGTACTTTCCAGTAATGGAAAACGAAAAAAGGGCGAGTCGAGTGGAGTTGAGCCGGTACCATGTAGTGGAAAAGGGGCATAAGTGACCTCTTCAGTCTCAGCTGACTGCAGGTATCCCACCCTTATAAACAATACAGTGGCATAACAACCGAGACCAACAATCAATTTCATATGCAAATTACCGTGACCATTAACTAGAGTCTCAATGTCCATGTGTGCTATTCAGAGGACTTGGATGTAGTTGCAATCACAGCATTGTAAGATGGTGACAGATAATAAAAACTTAATTTGTATAACAATTTTCTAAAACAATGGTACAAAGTGCTTTACAAAGAAATAAAACGAGACAAGGCAAAAATAAAGTGTAAGGCCAAATAAATAAGAGTAAAAATAAAATCTGAATAAAAACAAATATCAAACATTTGTAAAAGCTTTCATAAAAACAAAAGTTTTAAGATGAGATTTAAAAGAAACTAGCTGCTTAGTTTGTCTTAGTTCAACAGGAAGAGAGGTCCACAGTGTCAAACAGCAAAAGCCCGATCACCCTTTGTGACAATCCCAGACCTGGGAATAACCAGCAGGGCTCCATCTGCGGATCTTAATGGTCAAGAGGGCGTATACCGGGTCAATAAATCACCAATGTATGTAGGAGCAGAACCATTTAAAGGCTTAAAAGTAAGCAATAACATTTTTAAATCAATTTGAAATATAACAGGGAGCCAGTGTCGGGAGGCAAGCACAGGAGTGACCTGGTCATGCCTCTTTGTCCTGGTAATGAGTACCAACTGCAGACAGTGGAGGGAGCCCTTGCTGATACCAGAGTAAAGTGCATTACATTAGTCAAGCCGAGAATAGATAAAAGCATGTACAACTTTTTGCGGATCGGTAATTGATAAAAATGACCTAATATGTACTAATATGTACTCTTGGTGGTACAGCGTCCTGATGACTTCTATTTTGTGCTCCGTTGGATGAGAGGTAAACCTTAAGTACTGATCAGGACGTGTTGGTTTACGGTAAACATCAACAATCAAATGTCCCCCATCACCAGTTGTAATTTCACAGTCAAGGAAGGCTAACCTGTCATGTTTCACATCCTCCTTGGTGAAGTGAGATGTGGTTGTCCACAGAGTTAATGTGGTCGGTGAAATCGTTATCATGGTCATCATCATCAAATCATGGTGGAATCCATGAATCAGGAACATTTATTTGTCATTTCATTCCATGCACCTACGCACATGAAATGGAACGAAATATCCCCAATTTTACCCCAGCCCACAGCAGCGCAACACAAAGACAAAAACACATATCCAAACTACAAGAACACATATATCCAAACTACAAAAAAAAAGACTACAAAAATACATATATCCAAAATATCCCGCCCCCCCCCCCAAAAAAAAAATCACTGTCCAAGAGAGTGAACGCCAGGATGACTGTCAGAAATGCCGGTCTGCATGTGCTAGCAGTTAGCTTAGCCTGCCCCACTTCCGCATCCTGTCAGACCACCCTCAGTGTTTCCTTCTCGGGCACAGCTCCGGGCAGGGCCGTGGTCCCTGGGCCCACCAGACGCAGCAGACCAGGCTTCCCCAGCCGATCCAGCGCCAGCTCTCCCTGCCAGACACCTTCAACTCACCTCCCCGCTCTCCGCACAATGACAGCAAAAACACAGTCAACGCTAGGTGAGGCTGCTGCCAGACCACCCTCGGTGTTATCGGAACTGTCGGTCTGCATGGGCTAGCAGTTAACTTTGCCTGCCCTGCTTCCGCATCCTGTCAGACCGTCCTTAGTGTTTCCTCTTTGGGTGCAGCTCCAGGCAGGGCCCTGGTCCCTGGGCCCACAGAACGCAGCAGACCAGGCTCTCCCAGCCGATCCAGCGCCAGCTCTCCCGGCCATCAAACAAAGACACAAACTTAGACACAGATGTGTACAAAGACATTTCATGGACCGTACTGGGTGGGACCGTCACAAACACAAGTTCGCACTGCCATCTTCCCACACTGGTGTGGGTGAGGCCACTGCAAACATGGCCACTGCGCAGCCTTCTTCCCACACCAGAAGCTGATCATGTGAAATGTGGTACATCTTGAGATTTAATTTCAACCCCGGTGTTGTCCACAAATCTGAACCAATGAGTAGGTGGTGTCCTTGGATAGGACATCAGAGCCCACTTTTCCACTTCCTCCCTATACAAGTTGGCTACTACAGGTGAAACTGGGGAACCCATAGCACACTCATGCTTCTGCCTATAGTGCTGCCCCCTGTATGTGAAGTACATGGACTGAAGACACAGCTTCAGGAGCAGACACACTTGGTCAGTGTTAATGTTGGTGCTATTGCAAAGGGTGGGTTTGTTTTTTTAATTTCATACAAACTATCTCCATTGCTTCATCAACAGGAACGCACGTCAAGAGAGACGTAGCATCATAAGAGACCGTTGTTTCATCCTCCTCCATAATGATGTCCCTCACCTTATCCACAACAGCCATAGTGATCTGAATGTGATGTTCATTACTGCCTACCAACAGGTTAAGAACAGATGCCAGAAACTTAGATATGTTACTGATCACTGAGTTAATCATACAAACAATAGGCTGTAATGGATGGCAATAGGCTGTTTATGTATCTTAGGTAACCCATACAGACTAGGTGTAGTTTCCCCTGGGTATAATCAGTGGTACAAAATTCTGTCAACAGCATTGTCCTGTTCTAACAGCTTCAGACAATCTGTCACCTTTTTCTTGTAACCCCTGCCTGGATCTCGTTTCAGGGGCTCATCAGTATTTATGTCACTAAGTACCGTCATAACTTTCTCACGACAGTCTGTCTGGTTTAATACAACTGTGCATCTATCTTTGTCTGCCGGAAGGATGACGATATTGTTTTTACTGAGAGTCATGAGTGCTTTCCTCTTAACTCTGCTAATGTTGGTCAGAGGCGGCTTCACGTTGCTGAGGCATGCTGAAACTTTCGTCCGCAGTCTTTCTGCTTCCGGGTCCATGATGTTGTTTTTACAGATCGCTGATTCCGTGGCTGTGATCATCGGGATTTTCCTCGGCATGACAGCAAAATTCAGCCCCTTAGTAAGGATGTCTTTCTCCGCCTGGAGACAGTACCCTAATCCTCTGTGAATCGTACACATCGCCACTGTTCCTCTAGTCCAGTTCAGTTCAATTCACTGATGCTTTATTGGCATGACCGCTTTAATTACAATGTTGCCAGGTGACAGCAAAACAGGTCAACAGAGAACCAAACAAAACAAAAAACAAAAACAAATGGAAAAAGGAATGGATAGAACTGGCAGAAACATAGAACAGCACTTGAACAGCAACTGACAGTAATTGAGAGTGTTTTGGTCACTCACTGACCACTCACTCTAGTTAGTGGTCGCGGTAATTTGTATATGAAACTGAACATGGTTTTTGGTTATTATGCCACTCTATTGTGTATAAGAGTGGGGATTCCTGCAGTCAGCTGAGACTGAAGAGGTCACTTACATGATGAAATGTTTCTTTCAATACACGTTGTGTCCAAATGAACTGATTCAACTTCCTATGATTTCCATACCTGGATTATTGAACACGCATAAAGATTTGTACATGAGAGATCTGATTCTTAGGAGTTATAATAATAATAATAAAACAGATTGTCTGCTGTGGCGACCCCTAACGGGTGCAGCCAAGAGCAGAAGTAGTAGGATCAGTTTATGCCAATATTTCTATGATTGCGTACATATGAATATTGGTAATACAAGTACTGTAATAGCCACACCTGCACGATTCTTTGCATAATTGCTGTACGCTGCACAGAAATTTTGTATTTATTGCTTCCCTCTATCGGCCCTTTAACCTGTGCATTGGATTTCCATCATTTCAATATACATTTTTTGGTGTTTGTACAAATTTAGCTAACAGCTGAATTCATTTTCGCATTTAGAACAACTGAAAGTCGTAAATACGAAAATGCTCAGACCAATAATGCTGAGACGTCCTCGGTGCCCAGGCAGCTATGTTTGGTTTCAATCAGGATCTGCCACCTCCCTCTGACATTCAAAAACCAAAAGAAATCAAGAGTATGATGTTAACATGAGTCAAAAGAGCAAAAGATTTGACAAAAAATCCAGGGGTCTGAATTGGGTTATGAATATGTCAAGTAAGACCATAACCCAGTTTCTGAAATCAGATAAAGGCATTCATGTGACCATTTCAATAATCATAGTATTACCACAATTGTTGTAAGATGGCGTATTAATGTTGCATGTAAAGGCACCCATAGTTAGCGGTTTTACCACAGGTTATGTGGCATACAAACAAGCCTAAGGACACAATGCATAAAAACACAAATTGATAATACAGAGGATAAAACTGTATTCAGAACTTGTTTTTCTCTTTCTGTGTCCTCCACTTCAGGGTCTCCTCTCATCAACTGAATCACTGTGAGCTGTCGTCTTACACCCTCCCTCATACACCACTCTCCTGCCACCCTGCCCACCCACCCCAACCGCCCTGATACCCCCACACCCTCACCCCTGCCTCGCCTGCCAACCCCCAACCGATAGCCGCTACTGGCCCTTCCCTTACCCCATGGTGGCCCCACGGCCCGCTGTCTCGCTGCTGTTGGCTGTCCTGGCCTGCACGGGGCCCGCCCGTCCCTCGCCCCCCCTGCTGCTCCGGCCCCAGGAGAGAGAGAGGGACTCAGGTGGCGTCAACATCGCTGTGATCCACTCGGGCTCCTCCCTGCTCCCGGAGACGGTCGTGGTGGGAGGTGCAGGGGGCGGCGAGCCGGGCCCGGGGTTGGGGCCCGGTCCGGGGAACGGTCCGGGAGGTGGAGGAGGAGGAGGAGGACGGGGGGTGACGGTTCCAGAGTCGGTGGCATCATTGGCGGGAGCGGCCGGGTTGGTGTCCTCCCTGGCCTCAGCGTCCCTGTCGCTGGACGCGCTGGTCGGGGAGACGGTGATGACGCCGTCGGGGCAGGCCAACGTTATCTACCTGGCTGTGAACGAGAGCAGCCCTGGTAGTCTGCTGCTTCAGCTGTGCGAGCTGCTGGCCACCACGCCGCTGCAGGTAAATAATGGCAGAGGGTGGGTTGCTAATGTCCAAAAAACCTGTTCACCATTGACCTTCTGTTTTCCTGAACAAAATCAAAAGACAAAAACTCAAAAGTCAATTTATGGCCATTTGTTGTAAAACCACATCGGCGTTTAAAGAGTAACTAAATCCTAGACCATTTTAGTGAGTTTGATGACATCTACTGGTCAAAAACCAGGTTAAAACCACTGGCAGGCTGTTCTTGGTTCTCTGTGACGTTAGCATAGCAGGATAAATACAGCTGCAGCTAGTAACATTATAAATGGTTCTTTAGATGTAGGTGTGACTGCACACCTATCAGCACTGACAGACAGACGAACAGAACAAACACTAACCATTGTCAATAGCACCGTCAGTGCAGGTTCTGGCACACCTGAACCAGAGGCGTTGTTAGGATCTTGAAACATGGGGGGCTTAGCCCAGCCTAGAAATCTTTAGATTGTCGCCTGATAATTGCACAAGTTTCAAGTTGTTCCAAAGTAAAATGAATATAAGATGTAAGACACTGTGCCCGACCGAAAGGTTCTGGTCAGGTGTGTAGGCTGGCGTTCACAACATGAAGTCAAAATAAACAAAATGAGTTCGATCTGAATTCTCATTCAACTTCGTTATCATTTTTACTTTCCGAAGCAGGAGTAAAACCCTCAGAAAACAATAAGAGCCTTGACGTGGATGAAGCAGTCGTATGCTGGGTTGTATGTTGCCAGTGCTTTGTTGCATTTTGAAAATGGACCAACCCTGGTCTCATAGCTTCTGCTTCTAGTGTGTGACAAGGGCTCCTTCTGAACGGTGACAAATTTGAACTGTGAAAAACTGTTAACTCGTGTCTTATCTGTCCATCTGATACCCTACTCTTCTTCACCTCTCCAGTAGCTCTTTTGGTGTCTCGTCTGTCTGTAGCACTCCTCATCTCCTCTGCTCACTCCTCCTGTTCTCTTCTCCTCCGGTCACAAAAAGGATGAAGTCAGCATATGCCAACCAAATTCTAAGAAAATCTCCTGTTTTAATGTGATGATTAGATCATCAACACATTATTTATCAATTTATTTCATACGTAGACTTAACCAATTATTTGAACACAACAACCAATATCAGATTATACAAACGCAAACCATTAATGCACTATTCCACCCCACAGGGGCTAAATAGTCATTGATGCTCAATATTCCATATGGGCTGACAGTCACACAACACAGCAACGCTACTGCATGCCAGCCACAGGCCAGTGTTCAATCCAGCAGCACATGTGCATCAATCAGCATTCTATTGCTGTTTATTAGTTAATGTCTTAATGCCTTGATGTCTATCTTCACGGCCTCATCCCTTCCTCTGTTGTGCTTATTGCTCTCTCTCTATCTCTCTCTCTCTCTCTCTCTCTCTCTCTCTCTCTCTCTCTCTCTCTCTCTCTCTCTCTCTCTCTCTCTCTCTCTCTCTCTCTCTCTCTCTCTCTCACACACACTCACTCACACACTGTCTCTCATTGTATCCTTTAACATTGTTGGTCTATGTCTGCTCTGGTGATGGCTATAATCATATGTCAAGTCAGTTTTATTTGTGTAGCCCAATATCACAAATTACAAATTTGCATCAGTGGGCTTTACAGCAACACAACAGACCCTCGCATCGGAAAAGGAACAACTCCGTAAAAAAAACCTTTAACAGAGAGAAAAAATAGGAAGAAACCTCAGGGAGAGCAACATAGGAGAGATCTCTCTCCCAAGACGGACAACGTGCAATGGATGTTGTGTTTGCACAATTTACACAATACCAACATTGAAAGAGGATAAGAGAATTATAATGGAATTGTAAAATTTATGAAGAATATGATGCGCAGGATGCCAAACAGTGTCCGGACGCCACCGGAACAGCCCAGGACCCGAGCCACGCGACCAGCATCACCATGTTGAAAAAATTAGTCACACATCTTAGTGAGAGAAGGATGTGACATTGAAACAGGGTAACAAAATTACATGTAAATGTCCATCCATCCATCCATTGTCTTAACCGCTTATCCTGCTCTCAGGGTCGCTGGGATGCTGGAGCCTATTCCAGCAGTCATTGATTGGCAGGCGGGGAGACACCCTGGACAGGCCGCCAGACCATCACAGGGCCGACACACACACACACACACATTCATTCCTAGGGACAATTTAGTTGCACCAATTCACCTGACTTCCATGTCTTTGGACTCTGGGAGGAAACCGGAGCTCCCGGAGGAAACCCACGCAGACACGGGGATAACATGCAAACTCCACACAGAGGACGACCCGGGACGACCCCCTAGGTTAGACTACCCCAGGGCTCAAACCCAGGACCTTCTTGCTGTGAGGCAGCCATGCTAACCACTGCACCACCGTGCTGCCTACATGTGAATGTGTGCCTTGGAAATACTCGTTTTCATAAATGCTGTTCCTTGTGACAAAAACATTGAAGAACCACAGAGCTAGACTAGCTAGCAAGCTAAAGAGCGCTCCTCTTCATCAACCTGAGCTTGTAGATGAGGCAGTGGCACTCTCACATCCTGACTCACCTGCTGCTACAGCAACAGGGGATTACTCATCCTCCGCCTCCTCTAGCCTCACCTGTGCCTCGTTGCATTCATCCTTTTTCTTTTTGAAAATGCTTCTTATAGCCATAGCCCCCAGAAAGTTCATCCGGACACAACGTTTAGTAAGAGAAAGGTGTCATCACTAATCTGTGACCTCTTCAGTCTCAACTGACTGCAGGTATCCCCACCCTTATAAACAGCACAGTTACATAACCACCGCGGTTCTGTTTATAAGGATCGGGGATCCCTGCAGTCAGGTGAGACTGAAGAAGTCACTTAGATGTATTGTATGCAAATGTACAATACACTCTTTTTTATTTCTTAACAAAATTATATTTGATTAAATAATAAATACATTTTTAGGACTTACGGGGTACCAGGGGCCATGGTACCCCAGGGAAACCTGGTAAACCACCGCAATTTTCAGGTGACCAGAGAAGAGAGAAGTACGCAGGCACGAGCTGGTTTTGACCATCGCACCAGTTTTTCTGAAATTGTCACGGCAGTGTTGACGTCTTGTATTGCCTGTAATGGTGAAATGCTGCCTGTTGTAGTCGTGCTTCATCTTGAATTTAAATAATTCATCATGATTATTATGATTTCGATAACGATCATTAGGCTGTGTTGGTGCCCTACATCCAGTGCATGATGTGCATGTACGCGGCGGCAGTGCTGCACCCATGACTATTCTGTTACTCCCCAAGCCCTCTAATGTCACAGAGTACCAAGACCAGCCTGCCAGGTTTTTAACCTTTAAATGGGTTTTAACCTGTAGATCACAGCAAACTCACCAAAATGGTCAAAGGTGTAGGTATTCTTAAACAAGTCTACTCAAACATGTACCGACAGTGCGCTAAGAAATAGACAACATGTAAAAGCAAGCCGCTAAAAAAAACACCATCAGCTGAAAAGAGGAGTCCTGAGGGAGTTACAGGTGCTAGCAGCTGTCAGCTCAGCTAATTCAGGATGTACACAGTCCTTTTCCAGAACAAGATTAACAGCATTTGATAGAGTCATCAAATTAAAACTCACCATTATAAATAAAATGGAGTGTAATGACATGTAAATTTTTCACACTGTGGTTTACTGCGTGGATTAAAATTGGGTTCAGTCACACCTGCCCGGTGGCCTTTCATTGCCGGCCTGAATGAAGCTTCTATTCAACTGTCACCCCGTGATAAGTATAAGCCAGGGTTGGCTGTACATTAGGGTGGGTGGGGTTTCGTGTTTTGATGATTTGATCTGATTGGCTGTATGTAAATGAGTGTCTGATGACATCATGTGTATGACAACAAATAGATTGGCTGAGAGAAGCTGAACGGGGGAGCTCTTTTAAAGAGAGAAAAACAGAAAAAGTAAATTTTACTTTTTTATACCAATCAATATGTTTCTATTCAGTATAAAGAAATAAAAAATAAAAGCATGACAATTAAAAACAAAACAAAAGAAATGCTAGAAAATATTAGTGGTTCAACTTCAGTTCAACTTTAAATATGGGGGCGTCCTGGTATCATAGCGGTCTATTATGTTAACCTACCAACATGGGGATCACCGGTTTGAATCCCCGTGTTACCTCCGGCTTGGTCGGGCGTCCCTACAGACACAATTGGCTGTGTCTGTGGGTGGGAAGCCGGATGTGGGTATGTGTCCTGGTCGCTGCACTAGCACCTCCTCTGGTTGGTCGGGGCAACTGTTGGGGGGGGGACTGGGGGGAATAGCGTGATCCTCCGGTGTGCTACGTCCCCCCTGGTGAAACTCCTCACCGTCAGGTGAAAAGAAGCGGCTGGCGACTCCACATGTATGGGAGGAGGCATGTGGTAGTCTGCAGCCCTCCCCGGATCAGAAGTGGGGGTGGAGCAGAGACCGGGACGGCTCGGGAGAATGGGTTAATTGGCCAAGTACAATTGGGTGGAAAAGGGAAAAAACCCTTTAAGTATAATAAATAATTAAATCAAATGCAGATAAAGAGGTAACAAGAATGACAATACACTTTTCATCTATACACATTTGAATGTACATATCCATACACACAAACATACACATACATTTCCTCCTCCCGCTGTCCTTCCATCCTTCCTCAGTCCTCTTCCCCTTTCCTTCATTAATCGGTTCGGTCAGGTGTGTTAGCTGTGGGGCGTCGCTCCACCACAGGTAGGTGGTCACACTTTCAGCTCCCCGCCGTGTTGTCAAGTTTTGCTGCAGAAGCCGTGTCATCGCCACAGCGTCGGGGAGCTCTCCAGAAAAAGTTGGGAACTGTCAGGCTTCTCTCAGTGACCTCGGTGGTTTTCTGGACACTTTGTGAGGTGTTTTTCTCACAGGCGAGACTTGGGTCTCAGAGGGAACCACCTGAGAGGCCAGCTCACCTGTGCAGGAAACCAACAAATCCATCCTTCCATCGTTCCTCTCTTCTTTCTTCCCTTGTTCATTCCTTCATTCGGTTATTTGTTCATTCATTCATCTGTTCACTCACAGTGTATTTACAATGAGATGAAAACAGCCCAAAGGAGTTTATGGCTGCTGATGGAAATAACACTATCTATCTATCTATCTATCTATCTATCTATCTATCTATCTATCTATCTATCTATCTATCTATCTATCTATCTATCTATCTGTCTGTCTGTCGTTCTATCATTCTATTTGTCTTGTCTGTCTTTTTTTGGAATTTTCCCCCCTTTTCTCCCCAATTGTATCCGGCCAATTACCCCACTCTTCCGAGCCGTCCCGGTCTCTGCTCCACCCCCTCTGCTGGTCTCGGGAGGGCTGCAGACTACCGCATGCCTCCTCCCATACACGTGGAGTCACCAGCCGCTTCTTTTCACCTGACAGTGAAGAGTTTCACCAGGGGGACGTAGCACATGGGAGGATCACGCTATTCCCCCCAGTTCCCCCTCCCCCCTGAACAGACGCCCCGACCGACCAGAGGAGGCGCTAGTGCAGCGACCAGGACACATACCCACATCTGGCTTCTCACCTGCAGACACAGCCAATTGTGTCTATAGGGACGCCTGACCAAGCCGTAGGTAACACAGGGATTCGAACTGGCGATCCCCGTATTGGTAGTCAACTGCATAGCGCGCTACGCTACCCGGATGCCCCATCTGTCTTTTTCTTTTGTCTGTTTCCTTTTATCTGCCCCTCTTTTGCTGTTCGTCTGTCTGTCTTTCTGTTCGTGTGTCTATCAGTCTTTATCTCTGTTCCTCCCTCTTTCACTTCATCTTTTTTTCATCTAGCTTGTCTGTCTCTCCATATCTGTCTCCACCTCTTTTATCTCTCTCCATCCTTGTACTGTACATGCCCCGTCTGCTTTTATCTCTATATTTAGACTCGAACAGCTGAACTGCTGAAAAATCTTGATGTGAAAGTGTTGACATCAAGTATTATCAACTAGTAAAAACTGCCTTATGTCATGCTTGACATCTTAGTCTTAGGGGCTTTCTCCACTCCATTTGCATATCAAATGCATCCCATGCAAAACCAAGCTGTCAACGATACTTAACTTCAAATTACTTCGCTGGTTCACGACATGAAAACAAGTGTTCCAAGATATTAAACTGGCCTCAAAGCTTGCATGTCCGTCCATGCATTATCCCAAGGATTTCTTGAATGTTAAAAAGAAAATAGTTCCATGTTTAGTTTTCCGTTAGTTTTACCTCTGAAACTTTAAGAAGAGCGAAAAATACGTTGAAATAATTTCTATTTGGAGGACATGTCGTGTCGGGGCTTGGCGGTAGTATCAGCAAGTATGCTGTAAAATATGGGGGTTCTGTAAATACTACATGGGGAGGTAAGCCATGTTTGAGCTAAGGTGGCGTGCTGGCGAGGTGTTTCTGCTGTTTACGTGGCGTGAAGCAGCTTAACTGTCCAGGTGTATGCCCCTAAAACAGGATGGCAGTCCAGTGCAGACCTAGCGCTGATTTGATCTCTTTTCTGCAGCTGATGCAGGGAGGCAAAAGATATCATCACATTTTCAAGGGCCTCCCATTTCCACTCACCCTCATTGTTCCTTCCATTCAGCGGAGTCCCCTCATTCAGTTCAGGTTGGTAGAGATATTTGTGAGAAATGTAAGATATACCTCGAACAGCTTCCCCCAATTAAGACATTTACAGGAATATAAACTTGACTTTTTTTCTCCCCCCCTTTTTTCTCCCCAATTATATCTTGCCAATTACTCCACTCCTCCGAGCCGTCCAAGTCGCTGCTCCACCCCCTCTGCTGATCCGGGGAGGGCTGCAGACTACCACATGTCTCCTCCGATACATGTGGAGTCACCAGCCACTTCTTTTCACCTGACAGTGAGGAGTTTCATCAGGGGGATGTAGCGCGTGGGAGGTTCACGCTATTCCCCCCAGTTCCTCCCCCCCCCCAACAGGCACCCCGACCGACCAGAGGAGGCGCTAGTGCAGCGACCAGGACACATACCCACATCCAGCTTCCCACCCGCAGACACAGCCAATTGTGTCTGTAGGGACATTCAACCAAGCCGGATGTAACGGGGATTTGAACTGGCGATCCCCATGTTGGTAGGCAACGGAATAGACCGCTACGCCACCCGGATGCTCAACTTGAATTTGACTTCTGGGTGCCACCTATTCACACACACATTGTCTTAATGTACAATACATTTACTTCACTTTTACAATAGCTATATCAACTTTATTCATGCTTTTATTCTCAGTGTGTAGTGTGCAGAGTAGTTTGAAGTAGGGACAAATGAGAAAAATATAATTCTAAATGCCTTGGCCACCGAATATCGAATAGTAGATATTTTATGGCAATGCTGCCACTTCACAGGATAATTCTGAATCTTTCCAGGGCCATACCACATGGCCCTGTGATGGCCTGTCTACGGTGTCTCCCCGCCTGCCGTCCAGTGACTGCTGGGATAGGTTCCAGCATTCCCACGACCCTGAGAGCAGGATAAGGGGTTTGGATAATGGATGAATGGATGTATACCAGTTATGATGTCATTATAACTCACCAGCTTCATTTTGTAGATTTTGGACAGGGGATCACTGCTGGACTCAGCTGTACAATGGTGTCTTATGGGACAAGTGAACAGGAGTGTTAAACGTGTCCTTTAGACAACAAACCCCACTAGTGTCTCAGTCAGACTGTGTCCATGACTGTCCATTATCTATGACTTCTCTATTGTGCTGGCTGGCTAGTTTATGGATGGTAACTACTACCTACGGTAAGTATAGGCTGCTACTTCCTGCAGGGTGAACCAGGAAGTACATCAGCAATGTCATCCACCGTTGATCATACTGGACATTTCTGATAATAACTTTTAACTTTGACTTCCAAATGTGTGGTTTAGATAATTGGGTTAAATTGGACTTGTTGAAACATGTCTGACATTCCTGTTCAGTTGATCCATAAGACAACGTTGTAAGGCTGAGTCCAGCAGTAGTACCATGTCCAAAATTTACAAAATGAAGCCGGTGAGTAAAATTACATCATAATTGATGTGTGTGATGGGAAATTAAAATCTAGTTTGTAAAAAAAAAAAAGAATTATCCTTTAACCCCAAAATTGTCCACAGTAGCTATAGCTGCCGTCACTACTGAGTGAAAAGCAATTTTGTGAATGCATTGCTCGACATTTTCAGGTCATGCTGTTTGTATGCCGCTTGCTGAGAATATGAATTGGCAATCCTCGCTGGTCACAGGGTGTCGGAGATATAAACGTCACTGAGCACCAGAAAAGAAAAAAAAAGGGGCAGAAATAGAGTGGGAGAAGTTGAAGTCAGCTATTGCTCGGGGGTCTTCAAATCCATGAAAATGAGTTTGAGTCTACTTAAGGTACTTTTTTTTTCACATTTAAGCTTGCTCTTGTCTAAGTTCTGTGTGCATTTGTTTTTCTTTCCAGGGATTGGTGTTTGAGGAGGAAAGACCCCCTCCCCCCAACCGCGCTCCGCTGGCGCCTATGCTGGAGTTCGTCTCTGCTCAGACGGGGGTGCCTGTGGTTGCTGTAGGGGGAGGAGCCAGCCTGGGAAGAGAACCACAGGTAAAATGGACCGGATGATGCCATGATACCACTCACCAGCCTTGATTTTAAATGATGAGACTCGGGATGAAAATGTTGACAAAACCTTTCAGATTAGCAGCAAGTTGGTTACCTGGGTCCAGATGAATCCGCCCACTCCACGGAATTGACTGATTCTTCTGGTCTGGCATCATAATAATATTAAATTAATATGCACCGATACCACTTTTTTCCGACCAAGTACAAGTACTTACATTTGAGTACTTGCCAATACCGAGTACCGATATGAGTACTTAATAAGGCCATTACATTCTTACAATTACTTTGAAAATGTGTTTTATTTTCATCAGACATTGTTCATTCTCTGATTGTAACAAACTGTTGTTAGTGACATTTGAACATTCAGCTATAAGTTTTTCTTAAACATGGCGTTGCCACACATTTCAGTATAATATAACCACACTTAAGTGTAACAAAACTGTCATACTGACATTTTAACATTCAATACTTTTCTTAAACATGGCATTGCCACACATTTCACTAAAATATAACCACACTTTTTAGTGTAACAAATTGTCATTACTGACATTTTAACACTCAACTGCATGTTTCAGCTGTTATGTTCACTGCCCGCGGGTTGTCTCTGGACATTTTCTCTCGCTTCTCCAGCATTTGCTGCAAAGTTGGTTGTTGCTGTTTCCCGCTGCTATTAGCAAATGCCTTGAACTTGGCGTCATGTTGGTTCTTCAGTTGTCCAAAGGAATTGAATCAAGTGCAACTGGACTTGGTTATATATCCGTGAAGACATTTCGCCTCTCATCCAAGAGGCTTCATCAGTTCGTGCCTTTATGACTAGACCAAGCTTGGTCTAGTGCTTCTGTCTTATATCAGGCAATAAAGTTGGACTTCGTGTCCAAGCGAAGGTCAGAGTTTGGAATAGTTTCTTTCAAAATTGCTCCACTTTTGTCTGTTTTTTCGAGGAGGATCAAACAGAATCAGAATCATCTTTATTTGGCCATGTATGTTTACACATATATTGGATTTGACTCTTATTTTAGTGGCTCTGCTCTCAATATTCTTACATAGAATACCGACACAACAATTCTTCAGGAGGTGTACAAGGAGTGACTATATACAGGTGAAATAGGATGGCAATACTGCAATGTTGCTGAGTGCAAAGATGCTGGAACAAATATGTCCGGTTACTTATATACATGAGGTAGGTGGACATGACAATATGCATATATACATATATACATACAATATGCAGTTTTTAAAGTGTGCTTAGATTTATTATGACAATGTTACGTGTTCATCAGAGTGACAGCCTGCAGAAAAAAAACTGTTCTTTTGTTTGGTTGTTTTGGTGTACAGTGCTCTTTAGCTAGCGCCTACCAGAGGGGAGGAGTTGGAACAGGTTGTGACCAGGGTGTGATGGTTTGCAGTGATGTTGCCTGTCCGTTTCCTGACTCTGGAAATGTCATGGAGTCCTGAATGGAGGACAGTTTGGCACCAGTGATTTTCTCTGTAGTCCTGACTGTACGTTGTACTCTGTTCCTGTCCTGTTTGGTGGCCGATCCAAATCAGACAGTGATGAATGTGCAGAGAACAGACTGGATTACTGCAGAGTAGAATTGAATCAGTAGTTCCTGGGGCAGGTTGAACTCCCTGAGCTGACGGGAAAAGAACATCCTCTGCTTGGCCTTTTTGATGATTGTGTCTATATTGGATGCTCACCTTAGGTTCTGGGAGATTGTGGATCCCAGAAATCTGACGGTTTCCACAGCAGACACACTGCTGTTGAATATGGTGGTGGTGGGGGGGGGGGCAGTGTCAGGGGAGCTCCTCCTGAAGTCCAATGTCATCTCTACAGTTTTGAGTATATTCAGCTCCAGGTTCTTATGACTGCACCAGAGGGTCAGCTGTTCAACCTCCTTGTCATGTCACCATCCTGGATGATGCCAATGACAGTTGTCGTCTGCAAACTTCAGCATTTTAACAGACTGGTCTCCTGAGATTCAGTCATTTATGCAGAGGGAGAAGAGCAGAGGGGAGAGCACATATCCCTGGGGGGCACCAGTGCTTATTGTCCAGGTGCTGGTTATGACTTTCCCCAGCCTCACCTGCTTCCTCCTGTCTGTCTGGAAGTTTTTGATCCACTGGCAGGTGGAGGGGTGGTACAGTGACCTTGGTGAGTTTAGAGTGGAGGATGTCTGGGACGATGGTGTTGAATGCTGAGCTGAAGTCCACAAATAGGACCCTTGCATGCATATGGCCCTAGGTGTGGTCAAGGTGTTGCAAGATGTAGTGCAGGCCCACGTTGACTGCGTCATCCACTGACCTGTTTGCCTGGGAGGCAAACTGCATGGGATCCAGCAGGGGACCTGTGATATCCTTCAGGTGGGCCAACACCAGTCTCTCAAAGGATTTCATGACCACAGATGTCAGAGTGATGGGCCTGAAGTCATTTAATGCTGAGATACAGGGTTTCTTAGTAGATTTATTTGTCCTGGGTAAGATGCTAAACTGCAACTGCGGGCTGTAGAGGGGTAGCAGCAAGGATGATGTCCCTGGCTAAGGATGACGTCCCTACTGATAGATCTGGTCCTCATGCATGCCTGTATGGTATTTCCCATGGTGCCCAGTCCAGCCAACACATTGGATACGAGAAGGGAACTCTGATTTCAAATCCACCTGCTGCCTTGTGGGTTGATGCCTGTTTAGGCAAAGGCAAGGAGAAGGTAACTCTGAACTCAAATCCCCGGGCACAGTCTACCCAACTGTCAGTACCCGGAAAGGGTAAACCATTCCCCAGGCGCTGCACGGCGGCTGCCCACTGCTCCTAGCTACACAGCTAGGATGGGTTAAACGCAGAGAGTGAATTTCATGGTATGTATATACAAATGACAAATAAAGTGTATTATGTATTCTTGGGTGCCAGGATGATAGTGGAGCTTTTGAAGCAGGAGGGGACTTCACACAGCTCCAGAGGTCTGTTGGAGATCAGTGTGAAGATGGGGGGTAAGACATTAACCATAACAATATTATTCATCCATCCATTATCCAAACCGCTTATCCTGCTGTCAGGGTCGCGGGGATGCTGGAGCCTATCCCAGCAGTCATTGGGTGGCAGGCGGGGAGACGCCCTGGACAGACCGCCAGGCCATCACAGGGCCATAACAATTTTAGAATGAGGGGGGGACCCCACGTGAACTTACCAGCAATGAAAATGTCAAAGTGTTAAATGTTAACAGAATAACACAATTATTAAAATGTATGTTTTTAGCTCAGGTTTTAGTTTGGACATAGCAATGACAGAAAATAGAAAGTCTTACAGTACAGTCGTTCAGTGTGCCTTTGGTCATAAAAGATGTTTTTTATTTAATTTATTTATCGTGATAGTATATTGGGCCCTGTTTTAAAAACCAAACATGAAACCAAACTGAACTGAAACCATTGTTTGCTGGCGGGACGGAGGTTTCTGAGGCCTGTTCTTTCAGAGTCAACTCATTGTTCTCTTGCCACTGCATGTCAATAGGAGCTGTTAGTTTTCTGGTGAGTTTAGTTTAACATTTGACTCATAAGACAAAATAAGCTTGCAGAACATGAGTGCTTGGATTTGGGGCTTAATTGCCTCTAGGATGTCCTGCAACATCGCAAGAGTCAGTCAACCTTGTGTCAACAAGTCTTCTCTGAACCGGACTCTTGGGATTCAAATCAGTCACAGTGGTCAATTCTTTTCAAAGCTGACATGTTGAAGAGCTCCAGCACAGTGTGATTTAATGACCTGGCTCCCAAGTTGAATGGGAAAGTCTATTTAAAGTGCTTTTGCAGTATTTGGGCCTTCTTGAAGCATAAAATGACTAGAAAATATCCGCAGAGGCTGCTGAATGATGGGCTGCTGATTGAAAGGAAGTAGGGTCTAGGATGGTAGAACTAATCATCCTTATGATAAGGGCGGCACGGTGGTCCAGTGTTTAGCACTGCCTCACAGCAAGAAGGTGCTGGGTTTGAACCCCAGGCCATCCCATGTCCTTTCTGTGTGGAGTTTGCATGTTCTCCCCGTGTCTGCGTGGGTCTCTTCCGGGTGCTCCAGTTTCCTCCCACCATCAAAAAGACATGGAAAGAAGAACTGGAGTTGGTCTCCGGGCGCTCCAGCTGTCCGCTGCTCCTATACAATAGGATGGGTTAAATGTGTAACCTGTGAAGTCATGAAATAAAGTGGCTTTTTTTTTTCTTTCCTTCAAATTCAACATAAAAACGAGACACATCAAGACACGACCGCTTTCAGGGAAAAATCTGCTATTTCTTACATCCACATTACCATCAACCTCTGATTGCCCTACATCATATTGGGGCATCAAAGACAGTGACACCATGTGATGTAGGTGACATATGCCAGTGTATCAGACCATTAGAACACCATCACTGTCTTCTACATCTACACCCCTTTATATCCTTTACACACATCAGGAGACAGAGACAGACTAAAAACGAGCGCTCACTTACCGGTTAAGGTTTTCGTGCTTCACCCTATTTCAGTCCCACAAGTTCAGTTCTAGTTTATGTGGCTCGCTCAAAATCACTGTTACAGTCTCGGAAGCTTTACATCCACACAGTGAGAAGCAGGTAGATTAAAATGACGGTAAATACACTCTCTACATATTCTTATTAGTCCATTCAGTTCAGATGAGGAAATCCACCGAGAATAACTTCTGAGGAAAAGCAGACCTCCGAGAGAGCATCGAGAAGACAGATTGTCCTCTTTTCTTTTGGATATGGTGCCGTCACATTCTCTGAGTTAGAACATATCAGTGCTTTTGGGCAAAAAACACATATCTGCAAAAGAAATAATTTTACCATAAGTAATAAAAATCATTACTATTTCACCCCTTTGCAATCAGCCATTACATCCTCACAGGCTTTGTAAACTCTTGTCTTTTGTCTAGGAACATTGACGCATTTAAACAGCGTAGAAATATGCATTCACTTTATGTAATAAAGTACATACGTAGATCTCAACATCCCTGCCCACCTTGATCCGCTACAGTTTGCTTAACGGTCAGATAGATGGGTGGAAGATGCTGTATCATTAGCTCTGCATACTATGATGTAGTGTGCATTCTAGTCCATGGTCGTTGTTTGGGACTGTTTAAATGTTTATTTTCAGTTCTTTTTACATTTCAAGTGTTATAGGCCTTGTTACGTTTGTTAGATTAGCAATATGTGTTTTCCGTTTTGTTTTTCAGGTAGTATTTTCACTTTTTCAATTTTGTTATTCAAGTTCGACCATGTCTCTCTGAAGTTTAAATAGTTTAAAAATAGTATTATAGTTGTCAAAATGTTCATTTTGGTGTCAATCATTTCCTAACAGACATACTAACATATCCAATGCATTAACATCTCAATTGGGTATTTATCTTGACACAATATAGAGTTTAAAACCCGGCGGTCATGTTGACCGCCCATGGTCATTTTAGGTAGGAGCGAAGTCCTGGTCGTTCTAGTGATAAAACACCTTGAAGGAAAAAAAAAACCTATGTCAGAATGTTGTTTATTGACTATAACGCTGCATTTAATACCATTGTACCATCTAAACTGGTGTTAAAGGAGAATTTGGTCTTTGTAATTTCATCATGACTTTCTGACAGGAGGACCTCACACAGTGAGGGCAGGTACCAGCTGCTCATCTACCATAGTTCTCAACACAGGAGCACCGCAGGGTTGTTGTCTTAGTCCCTTACTCTGCAGTCTGTCCACACACGACTGTGTTGCCAGACATCATAACAGCATAGTGACATTCGCAGATGACACCACAGTAATTGGACTGATAAATGACAACAATGAAGATGCCTGTAGGAGGGAGGTGAGGGACCTATCCATATGGTGTCAAGCTAACAACCTCTCCCTAAATGTTGAGAAAACAAAGGAGAAAACTGTTGATTTTAGGAAGCCCAAAACATTTCAGACACCAGTTTACATCACCGGTGTCCCTGTTGAAATTGTGAAGAACTTCAGATTTTTAGGCATTCAGATCTGACTCCCTCTCCCGGTCTCTAAACACCAGTCGTATCATTAAGAAGGCGTAACAGAGACTATAGTTTCTGAGATGTCTTAAAAAATTCAGGATGTCCACAGAAACCCTGGTCAGTTTCTACCAAACTACCATAGAGAGCATCCTTGCTGGAAGCATACTGGTGTGGTTTGGCAACCTGACTGAACAGGACCACAAACAACTGAGATGGAGAGTACAAACGGCTTCAGACATCATAGGAGCAGCACTGCCACAGCTTCAGGACATGTACCCCACCGCTGCAGAAGTAAGGCCTAAAGTATCATGGAGGACACCATCCACCAGAACATGGTCTGTTCTCCTGCTTCCCTCAGGACAATGCTAACAGAGCATCAGAGCTCAGACCAGCTGCCCCAGACAGTTTTTACCCCCAGGCCGTCAGAATAATGAACAGTGGGTGGCTTACACAACTTTTATTGATTTATTATTTTGTGGGATTTCTGATTTTTTATTTAACGTTTTTGTTATTATTTTTTGTTTTTGTATATATATTTTAAGGGCCGAGAGAGCCCAGGCACATGCATTTCATTGCATTGGAAGGTACACGGTACTTTTTATATGTATATGGCAAAGTGAACTTGATAACAAGAAAGTCGCCAGATCTGCAGAATTTTTTGCCCGACAGTGACGATATGTCAAGCTCTGTCTTTAGCCCAGGTTTGATATTTGGCCCATCTCTTTTTAAAAGGCAAACTCTTTAAAATCGATAAGGCAGTGAGACACGCCCCAGAACTCCTTATTTGTCCCTGCACTTCTATCACTCAGTCAGTTAGGCAGTATAAACTTAAAGGAATTCTTGATAGTTTGAATAATTTAAGACCTCATGATAATAGATGTTCAATTAGAACACAGTTTTATTTACATCCAACACTGATGATGTCAAAAAAGTCTATTGGTACTGTAATACCAAGAAACCTTCAGGTGAGAGAGAGAGAGAGAGAGAGTTAGTTAGTTAGTCAGTTCCTGGAAAGTCTTTACAACATTTCAGCTCATGTCCGTCCCAGCTCTCAACATGTAAGGTTTTCTCCCTCCATCCTTAATTTTTTTCTAGTTTTAGCAAAAAAAAAAAAAAAGGAAATGGGGGGGGGGGACTTAAAACGGCCAAAGGGAAATGAGTTCCACTTCTCGGGTATTGTGTGGATTTCCTCGTCTTTCCAGATTAAATGTGAATGGAGACAGAGGCTATCATTGTTTCCTTTTTGACACTGAAAGCCTCATTCAGAATCACAGGACGTTTGGTTTATTTTTTTGACAGATGGAATAATTTGTCTGAGGAACCCTCAGCTAAGGCAATCAGGGCCTTTCACACACACACACACACACACACACACACACACACACACACACACACACACACTTCTCTCGTTGTCGCTCTCTCTCTCGCTTGGGTCTGTCAAACGCCATTTCACCTGCTACAACCAACCATGTTCAGAGATGTGATCCCTCTCTCGCTACACACCTGTACAAAAACACATTATACTCAGGCGCGCGGCGACGCGGTAGACGGGCTGCCAACTAAAACAAAAAGTGTTGTGGCGAGCTGGTGTGGAAGAATGAGTCGAAAGGTGGAGATATCTTTTTAATCACAACTCCCGTGCCCCATACACCGCACAACCCTGAAAGTGCCCCATACACTGCACGACCCTGAAAGTGCCCCATACACCGCATGACCCCAGAAGTGCCCCATACACCGCACGACCCCAGGAGTGCTCTTTTATTTACACTGGCTAGAACGGACTAGAACTGACAACAATGTAACGGGTCTCTCTCTCTCTCTCTCTCTCTCTCTCTCTCTCTCTCTCTCTCTCTCTCTCCTCCCCCACCAATGTCCAAAGTGCCGCTATCAGTCCCAGTCATAGTCCTACAGTCAGTCAGTCAGTAAACGGTCCCCTACTTAGTCTGAGTCGAACCCCAAAACAACACAAGAATAACCATATTACATTATATAACATTACATTACATTACATTACATTACAGTCATTTAGCCCAGCGTTTCTCAAACCTCTCCTGGCGGACCACTTGTCCTGCATGTTTTAGATCTCTCCCTGCTCCAACACAGCTGATTTAAATGATCAGTTTTGTTATTAGGCAGCTTCGGGAGCTCATAACGAGTTGATCATTTGAATCAGCTGTGTTGGAGCAGGGAGAGATCTAAAACATGCAGGACAAGTGGTCCGCCAGGAGAGGTTTGAGAAACGCTGATTTAGCCGACGCTTTTATCCAAAGCGACTTACAATAAGTGCATCATTTACCGTAGGAAATCAGGAGAACTACTAATCATCAGAGGTCATAAGTACATCTAAACAAGCATCAAAGAGCAAAACCAGTGCTAAAGTAAAAGTGCAAGAAAGAGGTTTTTTTTTAAATGAGTGAATACAATAAGTGCTAAGAACAACTAACAGGGTAGTAGTTCTTAAAGAGGTGAGTTTTCAACCTGCGCCGAAAGATGGGCAGCGACTCCGCTTTCCTGATATCAGTGGGGAGTTCATTCCACCACTGAGGCCAGGACAGAAAAGAGCCGTGACCGGGTCGATTGGCAACAAGGGCCTCTGAGCGATGGGGCAACCAGGCGTCCCGAGGCAGCAGAGTGAAGTGGTCGGGCGGTGGTGTAGGGCTTGACCATGGCCCTGAGATAGGAAGGAGCTGTCCCTTTCACTGCCCTGTAGGCTGGCACCAGAGTCTAAAACTGGATGTGAGCAGCTACTGGGAGCCAGTGTAGGGACATGAGAAGGGGAGTTGTGTGAGAGAACTTAGGGTGGTTGAACACCAGACGAGCTGCAGCTTTCTGAACAAGCTCCAGAGGTCTGATGGCCGATGCCGGGGCGCCAGCAAGGAGGGAGCTGCCGTAGTCCAGCCGGGAGATGACCAGAGCCTGGATGAGCACCTGTGCCGTCGCGTCAGTGAGGAATGGGCAAATCCTCTTGATGTTATAGAGGAGAAATCTGCAGGAGCGAGCAACCGATGCAACGTTTTCAGCAAACGACAGTTGGTCAACCAGGATCACACCCAGATTCCTCGCAGTCCGAGTTGGCATCACCACGGTGTTGGCAATGGTGTTGGCCAGGTCTTGGTGCGGGCGACCTTTCCCCGGGAGAAACATCAGCTCTGTCTTGTCCAGATTGAGCTTCAGGTGGTGTGTCGCCATCATCTCCGAGATGTCAGTCAAGCACACAGTAATGCGTGTCTCTACTTGTGTGTCAGAGGGAGGAAACGGCATAACAATGGTAAGACAAGTCATGCGAGCGAATAACAGAACCCAGGGATGTTGTGTACAAGGAGAAAGGGAGAGAACCCAGAACCAAACCCTGTGGAATGCCTGTAGTCAGTCTGCGAGGCTCCGACACAGATCCCCTCCATGTCACCTGGTAGGAGCAACCGTCAGGTAGGTTGCAAACATTGAGAGTGCAGAGCCTGTGACACCCAGCCCCTCAAGGGTAGAGAGGAGGATCTGGTGGTTCACTGTGTCGAACGACATAACCACAACATGAACACCACATCATCCATCCATCCGTTATCTGGACCGCTTGTCCTACTCTCAGTGTCGCGGGGATGCTGGAGCCTATCCCAGCAGTCATTCATTTCAAATCTAACATTAACAGTCCTATCAGCCATTGTGCTCCCCCAGCGCAGAACTGACAGTCAGAGCGACCGCTACCCCCGGTCGCTAAAGTATGATGTCATTGTTTTTTTTGTAAGGTGTGTGTGTGTAGCAGAATTGGAATGGAGTGTTTACTCACTTTATCATTAAGCATGTACATTCCACACAGCCCCGCCCACTGTTTAAAATAAATGTATGTTTTATTTTTTTGCATTTGTACGTTAGGTAAAGTTAGGCATACTGTTGGGTCCAAGATGTTACACAGCCACCTGCCACTATTGGGGGGCTGCGCCCACCACTATTGGGCGCTGCGGCCCCCCTTCCCACGCTAAGGATTATACTCTACCTTTCTCTTTTTTCCACTTTCTTTTCTCTTCAAACAGTCTCTTCAACACTTATGCTAGTGGTGTAGACTTGTCTCTATATACACTATATCTGTGTGAATGATATATACTATATATATATATATATATATATATATATATATATATATATATATATACATATATACATATATATACATATACACACACACAGTGCATCCGGAAAGTATTCACACCCCTTCACTTTCCCCACATTTTGTTATGTTACAGCCTTATTCCAAAATGGATTAAATTCCTTTTTTTCTCATCAATCCACATACAATACCCCATAATGACAAAGCGAAAAAGGTTTTGTAGAAATTTTTGCTAATTTATTAAAAATAAAAAACTGACACACTTTACTCAGTACTTGGTTGAGGCACCCTTGGCAGCGATTACAGCCTCAAGTCTTCTTGGGTATGAAGCTACAAGCTTGGCACATCTATATTTGGGGTATTGCTCCCATTCTTCTCTGCAGATCCTCTCGAGCTCTGTAAGGTTAGATGGGGAGCGTCGCTGCACAGCTATTTTCAGGTCTTTCCAGAGATGTTCAATGGGGTTCAAGTTTGGGCTCTGGCTGGGCCACTCGGGGACATTCACAGACTTGTCCCGAAGCCACTCCTACGTTGTCTTGGTTGTTTGCTTAGGGTCATTGTCATGTTGAAAGGTAAACCTTCACCCAGTCTGAGGTCCTGAGCGCTCTGGAGCAGGTTTTCATCAAGGATCTCTCTGTACTTTGCTCCATTCATCTTTCACTCAATCCTGACTAGTCTCCCAGTTCCTGCCGCTGAAAAATATCCCTGCAGCGGGACGCTGCCACCACCATGCTTCACTGTAGGGATGGTATTAGCAAGGTGATGAGAGGTGCCTGGTTTCCTCCAGACGTGACGTTTGGCATTCAGGCCAAAGAGTTCAATCTTGGTGTCGTCAGACCAGAGAATCTTGTTTCTCATGGTCTGAGAGTCCTTTAGGTGCTTTCTGGCAAACTCCAAGCGGGCTGTCATGTGCCTTTTACTGAGCAGAGGCTTCCATCCGGCCACTCTACCATAAAGGTAGCACTCCACATTGGTGGAGTGCTGCAGAGATGGTTGTCCTTCTGGAAGGTTTTTCCATCTCCATAGAGGAACGCTGGAGCTCTGTCAGAGTGACCATCAGGTTCTTGGTCAACTCCCTGACCAAGGCCCTTCTCCCCCGATTGCTCAGTTTGGCTGGGCGGCCAGCTCTAGGAAGAGTCCTGGTGGATCCAAACTTCTTCCATTTACGAATGATGGAGACCACTGTGCTCTTCGGGACCTTCAAAGCTGTAGAATTTTTATTGTACCCTTCCCCAGATCTGTGCCTCGATACAATCCTGTCTCGGAGGTCCACAGACAATTCGTTTGACTTCATGGCTTGGTTTCTGCTCTGACATGCACTGTCAACAGTAGGACCTTATATAGACAGGTATGTGCCTTTCCAAATCATGTCCAATCCATTGAATTTACTACAGGTGGACTCCAATCAAGATGTAGAAAGATCTCAAGGATGATCAGTGGAAACAGGATGAACCTGAGCTCAATTTTGAGTGTCGTAGTAAAGGGTGTGAATACTTATGTACATGCAATATTTCAGTTTTTTATTTTTAATAAATTTGCAAAAATTTCTACAAAACCTTTTTCACTTTGTCATTATGGGGTATTGTATGTAGATTGATGAGAAAAAAAGGAATTTAATCCATTTTGGAATAAGGCTGTAACATAACAAAATGTGGGGAAAGTGAAGGGGTGTGAATACTTTCTGGATGCACTGTATACTTAGATATATACTATATCTGTGTGGGTGTCACATTAGTTCACAGCAATAGTGGGATTACTTTATGCACAATGTTTAATGTACAACCAAAGTCTAATGGAACATCCCTCAAACAACTACATCCATTGCACGTTGTCCGTCTTGGGAGAGAGATCCTCCTCTGTTGCTCTCCCTGGGGTTTCTTGCTATGTTTTCTCCCTGTTGAAGGATATATACCAAGTCCAGTTGCACTTGATTCAACTCCTTTGGATATCTCTGTCAAAGGGTTTTTAGGGAGTTGTTCCTTATCCGATGCGAGGGTCTAAGGACAGGATGTTGTGTTGCTGTAAAGCCCCCTGAAGCAAATTTATAATTTGCGATAATGGGCTATACAAATAAAATTGATTTGACATCGTGAAAAAAATCAGGGACCAGCACCGAACAGTGCCTTGTTTAAAGGGAAATTCTGCCGATTTTCAACCTCATTTCCATGCAGCAATTTCCAAGCAGTGCATCTCTATGATGTACATAATACTTGTCAGTGTTGTCTGTATCGCTGTAGCTTGCTCTAGCAAACTAGCTTTCTTTAGTCATCCACTTAACATCTGTAGATGTTGAAAGATCTTGAAGACAGGTTGGCTGAGATGCTAGTTTTTTCATTTCCACCATTGAGCAACACTCACAATGCATGCTGGTACATGTAGGCAAAGTACACCAGCCCACATGTTGGTTCCTCCATCAAAATGAATTGTACCAAAGCGGTTAAAGATTATTAGCATCAAAATGTTCCTTTTGCCTTTGAGTCGCCCTCCATTCGTTCGTCCTTCATCTATTCTGCACCCGTGTGGTGTAAAAAGCTGTTGTGAAACACATTTACCCATGATATGCTACATCAGCTGTCATAAAAGTTGTCTGTGATGCATGTGTGCTGTGCATCCTGCTCCAGAGCAAGTAAAGACATGTCTTCCTGAGTTAGGCAGCAGGATTTCAGTAAACTGAAGGACAAAACTCAATTGAATTGTTCACAGTTGCTGTCAGTGTTAAGAGTAAAGTTGTCGCATTAATTCAGAGAGCATTTGGCAAATGTTGGGATTCTAAGGGTTTCATTTGTGTGTGGTGCTGAGAAATGCACCAGTGTTTCCTGCCTTGTTTCTACCTGTTTTCTGTAACGATTTGTTTTCTTATGTGTGGAGCACTTGGGGAAAATGTTTTATTATTAAGCAGCAGAAAATATATTTGACCGAGTGTTTGGTTGCTATGTTGTCATGTCAAGTTTTGGTTTTGGCCCGATCCAGGTTGAGATTATTCATTTCTTCATGGTTTTATGAAATCTCTCTCTCTCTCTCTCTCTCTCTCTCTCTCTCTCTCTCTCTCTCTCTCTCTCTATCTATCTATCTGGGTTTTTTTTCAGGAGAGTGGTTCAATCTACCTCCAGTTCACCTGCTCCACCTCGCTGCAGCTGGAGGTCATCTTTGAGGTGCTGGAGGAGTACGACTGGACCTCCTTCTCTGTGGTGACCACACGTCACCATGGTTATGAGGACTTTCTGGCTATGGTGGAGGGCTTGACGGATGGCTCGTTTATTGGCTGGGAGAAGAAGAGCGTGGTGGTGCTCAACGTGACCGACGACCCCGGTGGGGCGCGAACCAAACGGCTGCTCAAGGACAACGAAGCACAGGTGAGTTAAGGTTGAAATTTACTAGAATGGTTTTTGGCTTGATTTTGACTCTATTCACCCCCAAAGATGCTGGTTGTGATAAGTCATGTGATCTATGTATTGTTGACTCTTATACTCAAATTTCTTTCACGACTTTCCTAGAAAGTTGAATCAGTTTATCTGGACACAAGGTTTAGTGGGAGAAAAATTTCATCACTCATCAAATGCCCCTTTTCCACTGCACAGTACCAGCTCAATTGAACTCAACTCTACTCACTTTTTTTGGTTTTCCATTGGGCAAAAGTTAGGAATAGTACCTGTTACCAGGTACTTTTTTTGGTACCACCTTGGTCGAGGTTCCAAGTGAGCTGAGCCGATACTAAAAGGTGACATGAAAATACCACTATTAAACAAAATTAATTATAAATATAAATACATATGTGATATATTTATTTATATTAAAATCTTAAAAAAAGAACTAGTCAAATGACCAGCAGGGCTTTGCCGTGAGGGGATACTACAGTGGAAAATTAAATCCCAAAAAGTAAAGCGAGTAGAGTCGAATAGAGTAGAGTTGAGTTGAGCCAGTACCATGCAGTGGAAAAGGGGCATAAGTGACCTCTTCAGTCTCAGCTGACTGCAGGTACCCCACCCTTATAAACAATACAGAGACATAACGACCCAAACCAACGATCGGTTTCATATGCAAATATGGGCGTGACCATTAACTAGAGTTACAATGGCCATGTGTACTGTTCACAGAGGGTTGGGGAATAGTTGCAATCACAGCATTGTAAGATGGTGATAGAGGTACTCTTACCCCCCCCCCGCCAGTTCAGGGATGGTCGTTCCCTCTTCACATACTAGATGGCCTCTTTGACTCCCCGTTCAAACCAGTGTTCCTCCCTATCAAGGATGTGCACATCCTCATCCTTGAAAGAGTGGCCACTGGCCTGTAGATGGTGTAGACTGTGGAGTCCTGGTCTGTAGATGGTGTAGACTGTGGAGTCCTGGCCTGACGTGTCAGCTCTCCTGTGTTGTGCCATCCTCTTGGCCAGCGTCTGTTTAGTTTCCCCAATGTATAAGTCATGGCAATCCTCCTGGCACTTAACAGCGTACACCATGTTGCTCTGTTTGTGTCGGGGGTCCCGATCTTTGGGGTGGACCAATTTCTGGTGCAGCGTGTTTTGGGGTTTGAAAGCAACTGACACACGGTGTTTAGAAAATACGCGTCTTAACTGTTGTGACATCCTCACCACATACAGAGTCACCACTGGTTTACACTTGGGCAGCTGTTGTCCCTCTCCTCTCTTCGATCAGCTGGTGCACTGTTTGGGCATCTTTCTGGCTCTGACAAACGCCCAGTTAGGATAACCACACTTAACCAGGGCCTGTTTAATATGGGATTTCTCCCCTTCCCCGGCTGCTGTGTCGGTGGGGACGTTGTCAGCTCAGTGGTGCAGCGTGCTGATGACTCCTAGTTTGTGCTCCAGTGGATGATGAGAGTCAAACCTTAAGTACTTATCAGTATGTGTTGGATTACAGTAAACATCAACAATCAAATGTCCCACATCACCAGTTGTAATTTAGGTCTAAGAAGGCTAACGTGTCGTGTTCCACATCCTCCCTGGTGAACTTGATGTGGCTGTCCACAGAGTTAATGTGGTCGGTGAAATGTGGTACATCCTGAGAGTTAATTTTACCCCAGGTGTCGTCCACAAATCTGAACCAATGGCTAGGTGGTGTCTCGGATAGGACATCAGAGTCTCCTTTCAACTTCCTCCATATAGTATAGTGGCCTTTGCCTATACTATAGGCAGAGGCACACCCATGCTTCTGACTATAGTACTGCCCCCTGTATGTGAAGTACGTGGACTGAAGACACAGCTTCAGGAGCAGACACACTTGGTCAGTGTTAATAGTGGTCCTATTTCTAAGGGTGGGGTTTTTTGGTAATTTCATACAGACTACCGCCACTGCTTCATCAACAGGAAATGCACGTGAAGAAAGACGTAACATCATAAGAGACCATTGTTTCATCCTCCTCCATAATGATGTCCCTCACCTTATCCACAACATCCAGTGTTCTGAATGTGATGTTCATTACTGCCTACCAACGGGTTAAGAATAGATGCCAGAATCTTAGAGATGTTATTAGTCACTGACTTAATCATACAAACAGTAGGCTGTAAAGGCACATCCTGTTTGTATCTTAGGTAAACCATACAGACTAGGTGTAGCGCCCCCTGGGTATAATCTGTGGTACAACATTCTGTCAACAGCATTGTCCTGTTCTAACAGCTTCAGACAATCCATCACCTTTTTCTGTCACGATAAGTTGATTTTGACCTATGGGACGAGATTTACGAGTGTCATTAAAAAGGGTGGTGGGTTGCCTTGTTTTGAGGTACGTTAATCTGTGAAGAGCTGAATTTACACTGGAAAAAAACGAGACTTCCCCAAAGTGCTTTACTTTAGAAAGAAACCAATTAAAACAATCCCTAGCAGAAAAAAAACAAAGCAATTTTTTTAAATTTTAATGTGCTTTAGAATCAAGTGTGAATGAAAATTAAAAACCATTTCAGAGCACATAAGATCAATAAAAGTCACATGTTGCACATGCGTGCTGCTAGCAGGTAAGTGGGGGGTGCACACGAGTGAAATTCAGTCAAAATTAGATACAAGATTAAGTTCAGATTCACTGTACTCAGTTCACTAATGCTACATTCACACAGCAGATCTTGATGCCAACATCTGATTTTTCACCTATTTTCAATTTTTTTTGACCAGCTATTTACATCTGTTTCAAAGTGACACGTCTGATTCCTGTGCCTCCACCATGACTCTTTGCTTTGACCTTGAAACACCCTGCATGTGTCAGCGTACGCCAGAGTTTGGACACTGCTGAGGAAGTAAACAACCGAACATGAACATGCATCATTCAGTACACCACGAGAGTGTTTGAGACTGTCACGTTTGGACGGATGCGCGATTCACAATGACTGGAAAAATCCGATGTGTGTGGTTACACGAGAGTCGCATTGGCAGATATCAGATTCCTATCAGATTTAGTTCCACATATGATTCATCCATTATCCAAACTGCTTATCCTGACTCAGGGTCACAGGATGCTGGAGCCTATCCCAGCAGTCATTGGGCGGCAGGCGGGGAGACACCCTGGATAGGCCATCACAGGGCCCACACACACACACACACACACACACACACATACACACACACACACACATCCCTAGACAATTTAGTACAGCCAGTTCACCTGACCTACATGTCTTTGGAGGAAACCCACGCAGACATGGGGAGAACATGCAAACTCCACATAGACGACGACCTGGGACAACCCTCAAGGTTGGACTACCCCGGGGATCGAACCCAGGACCTTCTTTTTTTTCTTTTTGTTGACCCCCCCCCTTTTTTTTTTCTCTCTCCCTAATTGTACCTGGCCAATTACCCCTCTCTTCCGAGCCGTCCCGGTCGCTGCTCCACCCCCTCTGCTGATCCGGGGAGGGCTGCAGACTACCACATGTCTCCTCCCATACATGTGGAGTCGCCAACCGCTTCTTTTCACCTGACAGTGAGGAATTTCACCAGGGGGGTGTCGCATGTGGGAGGATCACACTATTACCCCCAGTTCCCCCTCCCCCCTGAGTAGGCGCCCTGACCAACCAGAGGAGGCACTAGTGCAGCAACCAGGACACATACCCACACCCAGCTTCCCACCCGCAGACACGGCCAATTGTGTCTGTAGAGATGCCCGACCAAGCCGGAGGTAACACGGGGATTCAAACCGAAGATCCCTGTGTTGGTAGGCAACAGAATAGACCACTACGCCACCTGGACACCCGAACCAAGGACCTTCTTGCTGTGAGGCGACTGCGCTAACCACTGCCCCACCGTGCTGCCCTCCACATATGAATGTGGTACAAATCAGATCTGAAAATATCTGATTCCATGTGTGTTTTCCGTGTTTACACGGTCATAATACATGTCCCATCTATGACACGTTTGCAAAAAGACGGAATTGGGACACTTGTACCTGGGAGGCTAAATGTGGTCTTAGTTCACGAAGTGTCCTGTCCTCAGGAAGTTTTCAGGGTGGTGAAAACAGATGGTGGGTATCTCGTGAGGTGAACTCGTCCATAGTCTGACGCTCCTGGTAAGAAAGAGCAGCAAACCTCCGGACATCCTCCTGGGGTCTCTCTCTCTTGCTCTCTTTTTCTCTCTGCACCCTCTTTTTGTCGGAGCGAAAGACTTTCTTATCCTGTCATCCTCCCTCCCTTTTTTTTCATGTCCTGCTCTCATTTTCACTTTCATTCTTTGCTGTTGGTATTTCACCGTTTGTCAGCTCAAACGACCATTGTGGAAATGAAACTGAAGGAGAAAGAAAAGAAAAAAAAAGGAAAAGGAAAAAAGTGAAAGGGGATTGAGAACGGCACAAAGACAGAGGGGCCTGAGACGGATATGATGAAATATAATGAAACTGATATGAAATGTTGACTATCTGAAGGAATGAACGAGTTCTGTCTTAGAGAAGCTGAATCACTGAAGGGGATGTGGTTGTTGTTGGCGGAGTGTGTGCAGGTTGATCTGGACTCGGTGAATATTTCCTGGATAAAAAACTTAAGTGGTGTCCACAAGCCTTTTGAGAGTAAACAGGTTTTGGGATTTGGGTAACACTGTGTTATTTGGGAATAATGTTGGGAATTAATACATGGAACTGGAAATCAGGCGACACGGTGGCTCAGGGATTCATGCCACAGATTTATTTTCAAGCAACAAGATGTCACGTATGCTTTTATTTAGTGCTGTCTTTTCCACAAATTGGCTACAAGAAGCAAAATACTGTACACAAATCATTAAAAAAGCCAGTAACCCTATAATTTACAGGCGCAGTAATTTGCAGGCGCAATTATGTAGTAATTGTGAAGAAACGACCCGATCCCCACAGGGAAATTTATGCTCAGCATTTAACCCATCCTAGCTGTGTAGCTAGGAGCAGTGGGCAGCCGCCGTGCAGCCCCCGGGGACCGACTCCAGTTGGTCTCGCCATGCCTCGGTCAGGGGCACAGACAGGCGTAGTAACCCTAACATGCATGTCTTTTTGATGGCGGGGGAAACCGGAGCACCCGGAGAAAACCCACCACGGACACGGGGAGAACATGCAAACTCCACACAGAGGGGGGCCTGGGATGACCCCCAAGGTTGGACAACCCCAGGGTTTGAACCCAGGACCTTCTTGCTGTGAGGCGACAGCGCTAACCACTGGGGTACCGTGCTGCCCGTCGTGTCCAGTATGTGGCCTATACCACTCACCATAACAATTAATTCCCATATAATTGCCGATTAAACCTCTTCATTCTGCTTTAATAGTACAATTACCCAGTACTTCCCAGTAATTCTACAACTACAACTTGTCATTACATTGATGTAACTGGTTTTACTTTACTGTTATTTCTTAGCGATTTCTTCGCAGTTACTACCTAGCGAACAGCCCATAAATTATAGGGTGACCAAAAACGTTATTAATGATGTCAAACAGTGAAAAATATTAATAAAACTACAGAGATGCTTAGCATTATAATTAATCATTAATTATTACTTAATATCAATATTGTTAACAATATAGGGTGTAGCAATCCTTATGCTGCACCTGAGTGTGAGCATGCGCACAGAAGACAATTCAGAAAACAAGCTCACATGTTAGTCCATGTTCTGAACCGATGTGCTACTGCACAGCATGTCAGGCACCGTCAGGCTACGCCATCATGACTACACAAGCTAATCCCACACTTTATAAATTACATATACCGGCTATCACAGCACACAGTTCCTCCATCCATCCATCCATCCATCCATCCATCCATCCATCCATCCATCCATCCGTCTCTCCCTCCATCCATCCATCTCTCCATCCATCCACCCATCCATCCATCTCTCCATCCATCCACCCATCCATCCATCCATCCATCCATCCATCCATCCATCCATCCATCCATCCATCCATCCATCTCTCCCTCCAGCCATCCAGCCATCTCTCCATCCATCCATCCATCCATCTCTCCCTCCATCCATCCATCCATCCATCCATCCATCCATCCATCCATCCATCCATCCATTATCTACAGTGCACCCGGAAAGTATTCACACCCCTTCACTTTCCCCACATTGTGTTATGTTACAGCCTTATTCCAAAATGGATTAAATTCCTTTTTTTCTCATCAATCTACACACAATACCCCATAATGACAAAGCGAAAAAGGTTTTGTAGAAATTTTTGCAAATGTATTAAAAATAAAAAACTGAAATATTGCATGTACATAAGTATTCACAGCCTTTACTCAGTACTTGGTTGAGGCACCCTTGGCAGTGATTACAGCCTCAAGTCTTCTTGGGTATGAAGCTACAAGCTTGGCCCACCTATATTTGGGGTATTTCTCCCATTCTTCTCTGCAGATCCTCTCCAGCTCTGTAAGGTTAGATGGGGAGCGTCGCTGCACAGCTATTTTCAGGTCTTTCCAGAGATGTTCAGTGGGGTTCAAGTCTGGGCTCTGGCTGGGCCACTCAAGGACATTCACAGACTTGTCCCGAAGCCACTCCTTCATTGTCTTGGCTGTGTGCTTAGGGTCGTTGTCGTGTTGAAAGGTAAACCTTCGCCTCAGTCCGAGGTCCTGAGCGCTCTGGAGCAGGTTTTCATTAATGAATACTTTCCGGATACGCTGTATACCCGCTTAATCCAATCTAATGTTGCATGTGGGGTTGGAGTGTATCCCAGCATGCATTGGGCAGAAGGCACTGAGACACCCTTGATAGGTCACCAGTACATCACAGGGCACACACACACACGTGCGTGCACAAAAACAGTGACATTCTTCATTTTGAAATCATTGATTAAATTCAGCTCCATCTCATCTGCACTGTGCTGTGATGGGGGCATAATTCATGCTCAGAGGACCGTTTCCCTCTGAGGCAGCTCTTCACTGCTCTCTCTCGCTCTCTCTCTAGTTCTCTTGTCTCTCTCGCTCTCTCTATCCCCCTCTCCCTCCTCCTCTCTCGATCTCTCGATTTCTCTCTCTGCCTCTCGTCTTTCTGTCCCCCTCCCTCTCCCTCTTCCTCTCTCCCTCTCTCAATTCAATTCAATATTTGCTTTATTGGCATGACATACGTTTTTGTACATATTGCCAAAGCATGCACCATCTCTCTCTCTCTCTCTCTCTCTCTCTCTCTCTCTCTCTCTCTCTCTCTCTCTCTCTCTCTCTCTCTCTCTCTCTCTCTCTCTCTCTCTCTCTCTCTCTCTCTCTCTCTCTCTCTCTCTCTCTCTCTCTCTCTCTCTCTCTCTCCTCTTCTCGTTTTCACTCCAGAAATGTGTTTCATAACAGGATGGTGTGTAAGCTACGAATTGTTTTCATTTCATTTACACATGAAATTCAAAATACTTCCCAGATCTCCTGGACCCCCCACGCGTGTGCACGCGCACAGACACACACACATGCACACACACACACATGCACACACAGAAATGTACATAAGTCTCCCTGAGCTGACTAACTTGCTCCTGCAGTTAATGTAGAAGTTATTAATCTCATGTGTCTTTTAAGATTAATCTGGCACAGCGCCGGGGAAGCTGTAGTTCCACCTGCACCACCTTTTTAACTTCAAAGCGCCGCCTTTGCCAATTAGCATACCGCTGACATCAGCTGCTCCTCGGGATTCAGTGCTATTAGCATTAATCAGGATATCAGACATGTTTGTTTTTTACTGTGCTTTTTATCTGAATCACTTTAGTGTATGATAAGACAAATAAAAATATGATACAGAGAAGTACATGACAGGAAGTACCACTCCTAAAGAAAAGTGAGTTTTTTTGTTGTTTTTTCTTTTGTTTTTTGTTTTTTTGTTACAGACCGCTCATAGACCTTGTTAACACACTTTGATTCTGTTCCACACTTTGTAGTGTGGGAGGCCAGTGATTTCTTTAGTCGTTCAGGTGTTTTAAATCATTTGGTCAGGGCGTTTTTCCAGGGAACGGTCTGTGATTTGTCAGTATGTGTGTAGAGATGTGCTCACACATGTAAGCACCCCTCACACTCCCCTCTCTATCTTCTCTCTCGCTCTCTCTCTGTCTCCCCCCCCCCCCCGGGTGGCTGTATTATTGCATTGTCCGGGGAGGTGTTGGTTGGATGTTATGTTGATGTTGGATTGATGCTACATTGACATTTAGTTGATGCTGGGTAGATGTTGGATGAATGTTAACTGATGTTGGGTGGTTGTTAGATTGATTTTGGTGGGATGTTGGCTGAATGATTGGTGGATGTTGGTTGGCTGTTGAGTTGATGGTAGTTGAATGTTCACTAAATGTCGTTTGAATGTTGGGCTGGTCAGGGTGAATGTTGAGTTGAATATTGGTTTATACTGGTTGGATATTGGACTGATGTTGGGTGGAGGTTATGTTCATGTCGCACTGATGCTCGGTTAATATTGGGTAGATGTTGGATGAATGTTGACTGATGTTGAGTGGATGTTATGTTGATGTTGGACTGATTTTGGGTGGATGTCCATTGGTTGTTGGACTGATGTTTGTTGGATAATAGTTGAATGTTTGTTGGATGGTGGTTGGAGGTTATGTTGATGTTAGATGCTGGGTTGACATTGGGTTGGTATTGGTTAGATGTTGGATGAATGCTGACTAATGATGGGTGGATGTTGGACATATTTTGGCAGAATGTTTACTGGATGTTGGGTGGGTGTTGGTTTGAGTTTGGACTAATGCTGAGTTGACATTGGGTTGATATTTGGTAGATGTTACGTGAATATTGGGCTGGTATTGGGTGGATGTTGGCTTGATGTGTACTGATGTTGGGTGGGTGTTGGGTTGATGTTGGGGAGGTGTTATTGAATAAGTGAAATGGTTCTGGATCCCCAGGTGGATTTTAGATGGATATTAGTCATGTAGGCCTTTGCTTGGTGCTGCCGGGCTGTGTAGAGTCTACTGAGAGAGGGTTCAAATGGGTATTTAAAGAATACATTGTTGTAGGTACCTACATCAGAATCAGAAACTTTTATTTGTCATTTCATTTCATGCACTTGCACACATATAATGAAATGAAACATGGTTTCCCCCAGCCCACAGCAGTGCAACACAAAGACAAAAACACACCTGAAAACTACAAGAGTACATATATCCAAACTAACACATATATCTAAACTAAAAAAAAAAATCACTGTCCAGGAGAATGAACGCCAGCCAGGATGACTGTCGGAACTGCCAGTCTGCGTGGGCTAGCAGTTAGCTTAGCCTGCCCCGCTTCTGCACCCTGTCAGACTGCCTTCTGACCTCTTCGGTCGCAGCTCTGATCAGGGCTGTGGTCCTTGGGCCCACAGGACACAGCAGACCAAGCTCCCTCAGCCGATCCAACACCAGCTCTCCCAGCCAGACACTTTCGACACACCTCCCCGCACTCCACACGACGACACTAAAAACACAGTCAAGGCTAGGCGAGGCCGCCGCCAGACTGCCCTTGGTGTTATCAGAACTGCCAGTCTGCATGGGCTAGCAGTTAGCTTAGCCTGCCCCGCTTCCACTTCCTGTCAGACCACCCTCGGTGATACCTCTTCGGGCACAGCTCCAGTCAGGGCCATGGTCCCTGGGCCCACAGGACACAGCAGACCAAGCTCTCCCAGCCGATCCAGTGCCTGCTCTCCCAGCCATCAAACGAAGGCAAACTTAAACACAGACATGGACAAAGACACTGCATGGATGGTACTGGGTGAGGCCGCTGCAAACGTGAATTCGTGCTGCCATCTTCCCACACCAGAAGTGGAAAAATACATCCAGTTTTGTTAGTCCAACTAGTGAATGACAGAACATCAGGAAATGAAGGCATCTCCTTGATCACTTCACACCCGAATGCACTCACGTTAGTTGGTTTTGTTAATGTTGCAGGGGTGCATAACCACAGTATAATCGACACCGTCACTTCTATTTGTGTCAGTGTAGGATTAGGGTATATCTGTATGTGTTTGCTGTGATAGTCTGAATGTTGTTAAGTGGTGGAAACCCACGTGTAATTCTCTGCGCCTTTGATGACCTCAAATAGCCCGTGGGGATCAGTTCATTCTAATCCGGAGTGACTAATCTGATATCCTCTTGTCTGGTGTAATGTGATGCTATCTCTCTCTCTCTTTTTTTTTTACTTATATGTATTGGATTTTGCATTTTACAAATCACAGAATCAATCATGAAATAAATCCAGTATAATTCCCATCCCTCCCCTGCTCCCTAACATGCCCCCCCACACCATCTTCCGAAATGACATCAAGTAAAAATAGATGTGTGACAGATATACAATGACCTCATTCACATAAACACAGACAAGGGGGGAAAAGAAAAAAAATAAAATTAATAATAATAATTTTAAAAAATTACACTTATTTTTAGCTTTTTAAACTTATTCTTAATTATACTGCTACAGTTCTGCTCCAACCAAGAAATGATTAGGTTATGAACTATCCCAGTCTGTTATTTGGGTTAGGTTATCATAGTAGATAAGAAAGGGCATCCAGTGTCTTTCAAATTTATTTGCATTCCCCTTCAATGTAAATTTGATTTTTTCAAGCTTCAGGTAAAACATAATCTCTTTAAGCCATCTGGTATGGGATGGTGGCACCGCTCTCTTCCAATTGAGCAGGATGAGACATCGAGCTAACTGAGTAGTAAAGGCAGCCACATTGCACATTTCAGTCGACCACACTGCATCCTCTAGCGTCAATCCAAACAGGGCAATAATGGGCTGAGATACAATTGTCATACTATACATGTCACTAAGGGATTCAAAGACCTTTCCCAAAAAGTCTGAAGGCTTGAACCTGACCAAAACATATGCAACCAGTTTGCAGTGGTAGTACATCGATCACAGGTGGGATCAATGTTTGGGTATATCCTTCCCAGTTTCTCCTTAGTGAGATGAAGAGAGTGAACTATCTTGAATTTTATTAGACCGTGTCCAGTACAAGGAGATGAGGAGTGTACTGGGTCGAGAATTGAAGTCCACTGGTCCTCTGCAAAAGACAGGCCTAGGTCTTGTTCCCAAATTGTCCTTAGGTTGTTTAGATATTGTGGGTTAATAGTGTTAATTACATCATATATCCAGGAGATGGCCACTTTGAGACTAGAATTAGATCCTAAAAGGGCATCTAAGGGGGTGCTTGGAGGTTGCCCTGGGAAAGGGTGATAGCCTTTTTGTACAAAGTGCCTAACCTGAAGGTATTGAAAAAAATGGGAGTGTGGCAGGGCATAATTTTCTGACAAATGTTCAAATAATGCAAATACTACGTTTATATATAAATCTTTAACAACTCTATTGTCATTCCCATGCCAGGCCTGAAAAGCCAGGTCTGACATAGAGGGGGTGAAAAGATGATTTGCAAAAATAGGAACCCTAAGTGAAGCGTTTTGCAACCCAAAATGTTTGCGGAACTGTACCCAGGTCTTTAATGTATGGGTAACTACAGGATTTTCAAAGGAGCCAGCGCTAAGTGGTAAAGGGACCGAGATTAAGGACGAGAGTTTTAATTTAAAAGATTCCAATTTTACCCAGACTGGGGCTTCTGCATCATCCCTGACCCACATTATAATGTTTTTGATATTGCTAGCCCAATAATAGTGAAGAAAATGAGGCATGGCCATACCTCCTAAGGTTTTCGGCCTTTGTAGAAATGACTTACAAATACGTGGGGTTTTACTATCCCATATAAATCCAGTGAGGATTTGTTCCAGTGATAAAAACTTTTTTAGGAATAAAAATCGGAATACTTTGGAACAAATAGAGAAATCTAGGGAAAATATTCATCTTAGTTAGGTTAATCCGGCCAGCTAGTGATAGAGGTAAGGAACGCCAGCGGTGTATGTCCTGCTTGCACTGCTCGATCAGAGGTATGAAATTTGATTTAAATAAAATGTGAAAGGAGCGAGGTACCACCACCTTGAGATATTTAAAGTGGGATGTCACTCTCTTGAATGGAAATGCTGTAGCTGGGATATTGAGGGCCACTGAGTTTACAGGATAAAGTTCACTTTTTTCTAAGTTCAACTTCTAGCCTGAGAACCTTCCAAATTGTTCCAAAATAGACAGGGCATGTGGTAGTGAAGATGATGGGTTGGCAATATATAAAAGGAGGTCATCGGCATAAAGAGATAATTTATGAGCGGCATCTCCTCAGTTTATCCCTTCTAAGGCCTGGCACTGACGTAAAGACCCAGCAAGTTGTTCAATGGTGAGCTCGAAGAGCAGGGGACTCATAGGGCAACCCTGTCTGGTGGATCTATGTAATGGGAAATATGTTGAATGTAAGTCATTCGTATGGACAGAAGCTAAGGGGGATGCGTATAATAGTTTAACCCGTGATATATCGTCATTACCAAATCAAAAATGTCTCATAGTCCTAAATAAATGTTCCCACTCCACCTGGTCTAAAGCCTTATCGGCGTCTAAGGATATCACAAGCTCAGGAACATTCGACTGAGTGTTGGTGTTGATAATATCAAAGAGCCTACAAATATTAAAGTAGGAATGCCTGTTTCTAATAAAGCCAGTTTGGTCAGGCAGTACCAGATCAGGAAGAACATTCTCGAGCTGCCTAGCAAGGGATTTTGCAAGGACTTTATAATCCACATTTAGAAGAGAAATTGGTCTATATGATTGACACAGCAGAGCGTCCTTGCCCTTTTTATGCAGCAGACAAATAGAGGCCTGATTCAGGGTTTCGGGGAGGTTCCCATTTAAAAAGGATTCAGTAAACATAGACAATAATAATGGCGATAACTCCTTTATAAATTTCTTGAAAAATTCCACTGGGAATCCATCTGGTTCTGGGGATTTACCAGACTGCATACTTTTGATGGCTTCTGATACCTCCTCCAATGTCAAGGGGCTACCGAGATCGCCTTTCTGGGAGTCATTAAGGGTTGGTAAGATTACATTCTCAAAAAAAGACTCTGATTTAGAGTAATGTGATGCTCTCTGATCTGATCTGATCTGATATAGTCTAATCAGGTCTAATTCATCCTCAAAGCATCCTGAGTACTTGTAAATTTGGATTTTTACTGTGCCCATCTCCATGCGGGCCTCATCTGAAGGGTCCAGATATGTGTTGTCTAATGGGAATCGCAGTAAGGCAGGGGTCCCCAACCACCGGGCCACGGACCGGCACCGGGCCGCAAAGCATTTGCTACCGGGCGCAAAGAAGCAATATATACTCAATATTCACGTAAAAGCCCGGCCCAGCCGTGTAATGCTAGAGGGCTTTTAATTTGAAACGGATACTTGAAGTGTGTACAATGATGTAATTTTATCATTCGTTCATGTGGCATTCAGCAGACCAATGGTAACTAACTTCATAACTCAAAGACACACTCAAGTCAACTCACTACTAGCAGCTAGTTAGCTGCCATGAGTACCGGTAAAAAACTAACGTCGCTTGAGAGTTTCTTCAGAAGAGGTATGATGATGACGCAGAGACAGCAGAGGTCGATACAGCCAAAAAGAAAGAAAGAAAGAAAGAAAGCTTCCTTCAGTAGGAAATACGACGAGTCGTACCTAAAATACGGCTTTATTGTGACTGGTGACTCGCATGCTCCGATCCCCCTGTGTGTGATATTTGGAGACAATCTGTTTAATGAGGGAATGAAGCCCTCAAAACTGCTTCGGCACCTTGAGTCCAAGCACCGTGCACTTAAAGACAAACCCGTGGAGTTCTTCGAGAGAAAACAACGTGAGCAAGTGGGACAGAAGCGCGTGCTGAGAGCCACCACCTCTACAAACGCTGCTGCTCTGAGAGCGTAGTACTTAGTGGCTAGTCGTATTGCTAAGGCTAAGAAGCCTTTCACTGACGGCGAAGAATTTATTCTGCCTGCTTTCAAGGACATGTGCCGTGAACTGTTGGGGGAAGCTGCAGCTAACAAAGTGGCAAAGGTTTCTGTTTCAGCTACCCCAGTTTGAAGGAGAATTGATGAAATAGCTGAGGACACAGAAGCACAGTTGTTGGAGCGGCTTAATGATTCACCATGGTATGCTATCTAGGTCGATGGGTCTACCAATGTCGACAACAAGGCAATACTGCTGGTTTATGTGCGATATATGTTTCAAGCCGATGTGCATGGGGATATGTTGTGTGGTCTGTCGCTGCCAACTAACACAACTGGGGCAGAACTGTTCAAGTCTTTGGGTGACTACATGCCAGGCAAACTGGACTGATCATTCTGTGTTGGAATATGCACAGATAGGGCCGCAGCTATGACCGGACGGCTGTCTGGTTTCACTACCCGAGTCAAAGAGGTTGCTCCTGAATGCCAGTCTGCACAGTGTGATACACAGAGAAATGCTGGCAAGCCGAAAAATGTCACCTGATCTGAACAGCATATTGAGTGACGCTATTAAAATGATCAGTCACATCAAAGCACACGCCCTTAACTCACATCTGTTTGAGCAGCTTTGTGAGGAAATGAGCACAGAACAGATGCCTTCTCTTACACACTGAAGTCAGGTGGTTATCAAGAGAGAGATCCCTGGCCAGCGTTTTTGAGTCAAGAGAGCCGCTACAGAGATTTCTTTGCAAAAATAAGTCCTCATTGGCAGCACACTTCAGTGATGAGGAGTGGACAACAAAACTCGCTTATCTGTGTGACAGCTTCAACCTCCTCAATGAACTCAATTTGTCACTTAGATAGATAGATAGATAGATCGTTTTATTAGCCACATGACCAAGGCTGGTGGAATTTGTTTTTTGTACACTTGAAACTCTGCAGCACAATACATACATGGACAACAACAGACACTCCACATATTATCACGAACAATACAGTTACACAATAAGAGAAAGAAACATGTCACGCATAACAGTTAGGTGAATGGTGGTATTTATGCCAATGGTGTGTGAGGAGGGGATTATAGGGAGGAATTCAGAGTCCTGATGGCTAGCGGGAAAAAACTTTGTGAACCGTTTAGTCTTAGTTGATAGTGACCTGTAGCACCTCCCTGAGGGAAGGAGCTGGAAGAGGTGATGAGCAGGATGTAGGTGTCGGAGATTATATTCATTGCTCGCTTTACAGTCCGGTCAGTATGTAGAGATTCAACTGAAGGGAGTGGGTTGCCTATGATTTTGGATGCCTTGTTGACAATCCGCAGCAGTTTTTTCCGTGTTTGCCTGTCTGTCCCACTGTACCATACTGTAATACTTTAAAACTGTAATAGATGTTATGATGGACTCGATAATGCCGGAGTATAACAGAATGAGCAGTTGATGTTTGATCCGATATTTTTAAGCTGCCTAAGAAAGTAAAGCCAAACTGGAACCGTGGGGACAGCAAGTGGACAGGGGCATATTTGACATTTTTCAAACATTAGCTGGGATTTTAAGAGAGACTGAGGCTGTGCCGTCCTTCTCCCAGCTGGTGCGCAATCACCTGGCTTCACTGTCGACAGAATTTGAGCGTTCCTTCCCAACCGCAGATGACCCAAGAGATGTAAAGGAACGGATCCTTGACCCATTTGTGAAAGACCCCGGCGAATCGTCCATGTCAGCGCGGGTGGAAGATCAACTCCTTGAGCTTGCAGATGACGGTGGGCTGAGAAGTATGTTTGACGTAACATATCTGCCGACATTCTGGATAGAAGTCAAGGCTGAATATCCTGAGATGGCCACGAAAGCACTGAAAACTTTGCTTCCATTTCCAACATCATATGTCAGTGACGCGGGGTTTTCCGCAATGAATGCAACGAAAACTAAATTGCGGAATAGACTGGACATAAGAAGCACCCTTCGGGTGTCGCTGTCTCCCATCACTCCTCGATTGGACCGTCTTGGTGCAGGGAAACGAGCCCACGACTCCCACTGATTCAGTGATACTGGTGAGTTGCAATATTGTTATATGTTATGTTAATGCGAGGAAAATATGCGCTGTGTGTTTAATATCCAGACGTTACTTTAAATGTTATGATACTACTGACCTATAAGCCTAACCTATATTCCAGTCGTTATTAACCCACCACCGCCCTCCCCCGGTCCACCAGAATATTGTCAATATTAAAGCGGTCCGCGGTGCAGAAAAGGTTGGGGACCCCTGCAGTAAGGTGTTAGTTTGGGTTTTGAGAGATCAGTGGATGGGAAATTGTGAAATTATTTCTCACAGAATGACTGATGGAACCAAGTTAAGCCAATTATGGTGAACTACTTTAGCTCAAGTTTCTAGTTGGTGAACTGTAAGCTTGCTAATAAAGCCAATCGCTGAATGATGCGCTCAAAGAAAAGGTTGTTTTTTTATGCATGAAGGAAAACGAACTGTTAACTTAAAGGCCGGACTTTCATGGTAAGACCAGTGAGGCTGCAGACTGATTGGCCTGCATGCGTGATTATTCAGAGCGTGAATGGATTTTGAAAGTAAACTGCAAAACGTGAACACCTCAAACACAAAACCTCAAACACAAAATCTAGCTCTTGCTTTCCAGAAACATGAGCTGTTATTTTGAGAGAGATTCAGAGTTACTATTAAAATACCAGCGATCCATTATCCAAGCCGCTTATCCCAATCAGGGTCGCAGGATGCTGGAGCCTATCCCAGTCCATCACAGGGCTGACACATTCACACCTAGGGACAATTTAGTACGGCCGATTCACCTGACCTACATGTCTTTGGACTGTGGGAGGAAACCGGAGCCCCCGGAGGAAACCCACGCAGACACGGGGAGAACATGCAAACTCCACACAGAGGACGACCCGGGACCATCCCCAAGGTTGGACTACCCCGGGGTTTGAACCCAGGACCTTCTTGCCATGAGGTGACTGCGCTAACCACTACACCACCATGCCGCCTAAAATACCAAGAGCCTAGAAAATTTGTGAAGCAAGGGGACTTTATTGTTACTTGTTTTAACAAAAGCAGTATCACAGAGGGTTACATTCCCTTCCAGATTGCTGTTGCGTGTTCTCCTACTCACCTGTCGCTAGCCTTCCTCACAGGTGTGCAGAACGACTCGTCCCAACCAGAAACATTTTGAGGCGGATTGGGCCGAGTTGTTGGGTTGAATATCCTTTTGGCTGTTTTTGGTGGCTACTGACAGGGGCTGAGCGTGAAGTGGACCGATGCAGACTTTGCTTCCATGCACTGTGCCAAGTGAGTGGGAAGGACTGGTGTCAGCTTGCTTTACTCAATGACGCATGTACCGGTGATGGATATATCTGAGGACGCACACAACAGATGCCGTCTGGTATGAGTGTCTCAGTAAAGCAGTAAGATGAGACCGAGCATGCCAGCAGACAGCAGTGCAACATGGAGATATCGCACACACACACACACACACGTTACATAATTGTGGGATTTAAAGAACTCCTCTACAGTGATTTCTTTGGATAAAACCATGTTTCACACTCGTGATGGATGATATGAACTACAACTTATAATTTGATATTTTCCTCTGTCTGGACAATATTGATACAATATGATAACATACACGGGCGTCCGGGTAGCGTAGCGGTCTATTCCGTTGCCTACCAACACGGGGATCACCGGTTCGAATCCCCGTGTTACCTCTGGCTCGGTGAGGCGTCCCTACAGACACAATTGGCTGTGTCTGTGGGCGGGAAGCCGGATGTGGGTATGTGTCCTGGTTGCTGCACTAGCACTTCCTCTGGTCGGGGAGGGGGGGAATAGTGTGATCCTCCCATGCGCTTACATCCCCCTGGTGAAACTCCTCACTGTCAGGTGAAAAGAAGAAGCTGGCGACTCCACATGTATGGGAGGAGGCATGTGGTAGTCTGCAGCCCTCCCCGGATCGGCAGAGGAGGTGGAGCAGCGACCGGGACGGCTCGGGAGAGTGGGGTAATGGCCAAGCACAATTGGGGAGAAAACATGACAACATACAAGGCAAAAAAGAATTCTGGATCACATTTTATGAGGTTTTAAAAAAGAAAAAGATCACAAAAGATTTGTTTTAACCAGTAAGTACACAGCATGCGGCGGAAACAAGTTTTGCGTTGTATATTTTTTTCCCTCCTGGGGTGAAACACAGCAAAGACACAATTTAAGTGAAGGTATATGAATTGGAAAAAAAAGAAAGATAAAAGCTTACTGCAAGTGAAAATGTTTGAAAAAGTGTTTGTCTTGCAGCACAAGTGTGTTACCATGATTCTGAACCCACATGAAGAAGTGTAGCGAAGAGCTGCATCACAATATTAACATAACCAACAACCCATATGATATGTAGTCTTATATCTCTACATCAATATCTTATTGTATCACCCAGCTGTACCACACACACACACACACACACACACACTCAGTATGAATAGATGAATATGTCGGTCAGTTTGAGTTGATTTGGTTTAAGCGTCATCAGTTTTGTTGAAAATCTGTTGGAAATCATCTCTAGTGTTTTCCTGTTAGTAATCATCTGAAGTACCATGAGTCTTTACCTCGCTCACCTCCTCCCCCATCTCTCTCTCTCCCTCCCATCCTGCTCCATCTGTCTCTACCTCCCTTCTCTCTCTATTGCCATGTCGGCCTCTCTCGTCTATCTGCCGCACTTCAACTTTTCCACTTCCCTCTACTTATCTCCATCTCCATCTCTCTCTCTCTTATCGCTCTCTCTCTCTCTGTCTCTCTCTCTGTCTAACTGTCTTGCCCTTTTCTCTGTCTCCATTTCTCTTGTTGCCTCACTTTTGCCATCTCCTCCTCTGTTGTCTTATCTCTCTCGCTCTCTCTCCTCCTAATGTTGCTGTCTCCTCTTTTGTTATGTCTCTCTCTTTGTCTCACCCCAGTCTCTGTTTTTCTCCAACATCTCTAACTCTCTCTCTCTCTCTCTGTTGCCACACTCGTCTCTGTCTCTCTCACCACCCTTTCAGTTTTGCCATCTCTTTCATCTTTTCTCTCTCTCTTTCCATCTTGCTGCTACTGTCTGCTCCTCCCTCTTGCCATGTTTCCCCCTCTCTCTCGCTCTCATCTTTCTTTTTTCTCCATCGCTCTCTCTCTCTCTCTCTCTCTCTCTCTCTCTCTCTCTCTCTCTCTCTCTCTCTCTCTCTTCTCCATCTCAATTAATTTGAACATCTTCCATTCATAATGGATGCAGGACAGTCACAGAGGGAGACGCTCTTTGTTTTCTGTCTCAGCAGTGTGGACGGACATGAAGGGTGAAGTATAAGAACAGCGCTCATGTGTAAAGTGCACACACTGATGTGTCTCTGAATAAAACACACAGGTCTAAAACCAGGAGAGGTCATTATGCCCCCCCCCTTGTCTCCTCGTCCCATGCCTTCCATCTCTCCATCACCCCCCCCCCTCTCTCGTTTCACAGATACTGGTATCAGATATCGGGCCAGAATCAAGTATCGGTATCAGAGATTTTACCCAAGACTGAAACATCATAAATAAAAGCAAACTGGTTTGATTTACTGCATTGTTGGTGCATGGAAGCCTGGATTTATTTAATGGTAGAAAAAACTGATTCTGTCTCAGTTATTTTCCCTTTGACCCCAAATTAATGGTCTCAATCTGCCCTGTCCAGTGAAAGTAATGGATCGGATCAGTACTTGGTATCAACTCATACTTAAAAATTCAGTATCGGCAGTTTAAAAGGTGATACTGCTGAATCCCTAATTGTGACTGTAGCAGGTGTAATTATAATGGTACTTTTATTGTTTAGTAATTAATTGATTTATTTATAATTCTTGTATTCCTGTTTTTGAGCTAACTGTACCACACAGCTAACTATTGAAATCATTCTCGTGGACTGAACTAAGCCCTGTTAATTCTGGGTCGGTCCATTTACCAATCCGGGGAGGGCTGCAGACTACTACATGCCTCCTCCCATACATGTGGAGTCACCAGCTGCTTCTTTTCACCTGACAGTGAGGAGTTTCACCAGGGGGACATAGCACGTTGGAGGATCATGCTGCTCCTCCTCCCCTGAACAGGTGCCCAGACCGACCAGAGGAGGTGCGAATGCAGTGACCAATACACATACCCACAGCTGGCTTCCCACCCACAGACACGGTCAATTGTGTCTGTAGGGAGGCCCGACCAAGCCGGAGGTAACACGGATTCGAACCGGTGTTGGGAGGCAATGGATTAGACTTCCACGCTAGCCGGCATTTACCAGACATTTTTGAATATACTCTTTTCTATTACTGGTTTACAAATAAACCTCTCTCTTCAGACAAATGCTTGTCGTGAACAAGTCGCTGATACGTCCCTTGTGATTGGTTCACGCGGTCCTGTGAAAGCGTCTTACTATGGCCATCTGAGTACTTCCATTGAAGCAAATGGAAACGTTTCTATAAATGTTACTCAGGTCTCGAGTCGGCAAATTGTCCGTACAACTTTTACGTGATATCAACTTCGTCTCGCGTTCACACACGAGCCCACATGGAAGATAGAGGGAAGTTTTATGGATTAGTCAGCATGTATGAATAAGCTCTCCCTCGCTCTCCCTCGCTCTCTCTCTTGCTGTCTCTTTCCTTCCTCACCCCTGTAGGTCCGTCTGCTGTACTGCTCCCAGGAGGAGGCTGAGCTGGTTTTCCGGGCGGCCTGGGCAGCGGGTCAGGCCGGGCCTAGCCACATGTGGTTCGCTGTGGGGCCAGCCCTGTCCGGACTGGGCCTGGAGGGCCTCCCCAAGGCTCTGTTCTCCATCAGGCCCCAGGGTTGGAGGGATGAGCCGCGCAGGTACAACAGCAAGTGGATCAACCCCTCTGCTTTTTTTATGAAGATTGCACATTTATTCATAAAATATGTAATGTGATGTTTTGCACGCACTTTGCATGTTCTTGTGCAATACAGCCTATTGGCCAACCAAGAAGCAAATTTTCACATTCATGGATTGTACACCCATGTACTACACCAACTGATTTCAGAAATGAGTTTCTTCGGCCTAGCTGAAGAGTGGTGTTAATTACAGTCCGCTGGTGTTTAGTGCATGAGTGGAGTTAATACACAGTTAGCACGGTTCTGGACGTGGACAGGATTGCACCCATCATTCATACGTTTATTACTCAGTTTGTGTTTAAAGTTCTTACGAAGTTCTTTGTATTAACTACTGGGTTTTTAAAATGTGTAATTAAATCTGTTGCTGGGCAGAGAGCACAGCAGCCAGCGAATCAGAAACCATTCACACATGGAAATATGGAAGTGCACACCTGCCATACAAATATGTCCACATCATCCAAAAAAGGGAAAAAAGGGCGGCACGGTACAGCAGTAATTAGCGCTGTTGCCTCCCAGCAAGAAGGTCCTGGGTTCGAACCCTGGGGTTGTCCAACCTTCGGGGTCATCCCAGGTCGTCCTCTGTGTGGAGTTTGTATGTTCTCTCTGTGTCTGCGGTGGGTTTTCTCCGGGTGTTGCAGTTTCCCCCACCATCAAAAAGACGTGCTTGTTAGGGTCAATACTCCTCTCTGTGCCCCCGAGCAAGGCATGGCAAGATGAACTGGAGTTGGTCCCCAGGCGCTGCATGGCGGCTGCCCAGTGCTCCTAGCTACACAACTAGGATGGGTTAAATGCAGAGTGTAATTTCCCCACGGGGATCAATAAAGTATCTCAAAATCTCAAAATCATCATGTAAATCAAGCCATCATGTAGAATGCGCTGACAGCAAAATGTCCTCCTTTTAACATAAGTCCAGAAGGTGTAAACCAGCCAGTTTTATGATGAGAAAAAGAGAACAAATCTCTCTGACCAAGGCACTCCGTGTAATTAAAATGTCTTTATTGAAACTTAGACATATCCAAAAAGGACCTAAAAATGCCCACGCGTAGCGGCTCGGGCTTTCTTCAGGGCATAGTGAGACAAAACAGGAGTGAATGGTTTTTGTGCAGGCACAGAGCACAGGTGTTAGTTTTATGTTTGTTTTAGTATGTAATTAGGTCTGTTGGTGTAATTACAGTCGTGTTGATGAAACATTTCAGTTCTCTGTTAGCTAGCAAACTGCAAAGATTACATCTCCTGGCTGCTATGTGTAAGAATTTAGTAACAACGAAGTTCTTAGTAATAAATACTCGAAGTTGTACAACTCGTTTTATGCAGTGTGGTCTAAATTTTGATCTAGTTAATAATTTTGTGACAACTTGACATTAAGGATTTAACACACGGCTGGTGCAACCAGCCCTTGGTTCTTCCTCCTCCGGCCCCGACCAATGTGTGTACAGAGAGTCTCCTCACAGGGGACTGATGGAATATTCCCCACATGGCTATAGCCATGATACAGGAGCGTTTGTAGCCCATTGGGACTCTCAGAGGATTAATTATTCATGTATCCATGCAGGTGTGGCTCCTCAGACTCTGCTGCTGGCCTGTACTAGAGACAAATCATTCCCCTGACAAATCCATTGCTTCAATTACTGAGCTGGCCTGGACTGATGATATGAATACGACTCAGACACAGCTTTCTGAAAACCTATACACACCTTACCTCTCTCTCTCTCTCCCTCTCTCCCTCTCTCTCCCTCTCTCTCTCTCTCTCTCTCTCTCTCTCTCTCTCTCTCTCTCTCTCTCTCTCTCTCTCTCTCTCTCATTCGATTTCTGTTTTTCTTTTATCGCTGTCCTCCCTCTCTCCTTACTCTTTCTCGTCTCCCTCTCCTCTTCACGTCTGACTTTTCTGGGTCTCCTCCCGGCACCAGCGGTGTCACAGAAAACCTTTTGAAATGTCCAAAATCTCATCGCTCCAACCCCCCACCCCCACCCCCTCTCACTCTCGCTCTTCTCCCACAGGCGTATTGCCAAGGGGGTTCTGGTGCTGACCCACGGGGCCATGGCTCTGCGAAGGGACCAGGGGGCTACCAGGTCTCAGTACACCGGCAACTGCCAGACAGACGGCAACCAGACACACCGGGTGCCCGACAGAATCAAGTAAGGGGAGGGAGGAGGTGGTGGTGGTGTTTGGTGGGGTAACAATGGATGTCATTTATTGTCTGTGTTCAGCAGACACAGTTCCAGATTTATCCTTTATACAATGGCCCCCTTGCCCTTCTTTTCTTAGTGGGGGGATTTCAAACAGGCTCCATGATGAAGTGGTAGACGGCACACTTTACTTTGTCTCTGTTCCTGAGAGGGGCTTGCTAGTTTCCTGGGCTTTTCCCGTTGTGAAGGGGTTACAGTTTTAGACTGGTAAATAGTTGGTGTTGAATGGTATGGAAACTGGTTTGAATTGTCGAGTATGGACGCGGTCTCGAGTCCACATTTTGAGGGTTTCGGTCTCGTCTCAGACTTCACAGAACTGGTTAGCATTGTTGCTTCGCAGCAAGAGTGTTTGAACCCAGCCCTTCTCTGTCTTTACGTGTTATTCCTGTGTTCATGTGCTTTCTTCTGAGCGCTCTGGTTTCTGCCCCAGTAACCAGGCTAAACACATTCTTGTTAGGTGAACTGGGGAGTCTAACCCAGCCATAGGCATCCACACGGGGTGAAAATGTGTTTATTCTGTGATGGACTGGCACCATGCCCAGATATCTTCCGACCTTGCACTTGCTACCTGCTGGGAAAGGCCTCAGACCCCATTTTAGTCTTTGAACAGGATTACACATGAACAGAGAATGAAAGGAGTTTGGACAAATTTCATTCCTAAATGACACATGCTTTTGGAAAAAAAAGATGACGCCCTCTCACAGCCAAAACCCATAAATTGGGGCAAATATTCAGTCGTGATGGTTACTGTGAGGGTTTTGCTTTTCAGAATGCATAGACACGAGACCTACTGCACTGGAAACACACCGAGTTATGACACGGGATGATCCTGAGTCTTTATAAAAACATTATTTGTATTCAAGAGTCTTTTGCTGCAGTCATGAGGACAACATAGTCTAACTTCAGACATCAGATGGGAGGGGAAGGGTCTCGTCACACTTGCAGCCATGGTGGACAATAGAGAGAGAAGCTATGTGTTGTGCACTGCTACACCAAAAGCCTCATTATTTGGATTACAAATGTATTTACCATCCATAGTAATTATAGAGGGCAGCTGAAATAGGTGCCATTTCTTCCCCCCTTGGCTCTGCTCATCTAGATGACGCTGACACTTGAAGTGGGGCTTAATTTTAGTGCTGTATTGTTAGCTGCTGATTTTGGGACCGTACTTAGCTGTGCTTGTTTTGCCACATGAATAGACCAATTATTTCAAATTGTAGGGGTATATAATGATTTGCAAGGAAATTGTTGGGTTGTGTTTTGTGTTAGGTATTTCCTTTTGTCGCATGGGACCATAAAGAGCTCATTTGCCAGGGTGCTGTCAGATAGTTAAGCTAGTATACAAAAAGCTATCAACCTAAATCTGTAATAGATGGTTGCAGGAAAATTATCCTAACAACAGTCAATGACAAGATTGATACATAAGTCACACCCACTTCTGGTTTTACCCGAATACAAATGCAAATCATTTTGCTTCCCAAGAAGTTTTTTTTTTACCCCCCCTTTCTCCCCAATTGTGCCCGGCCAATTACCCCACTCTTTCGAGCCGCCCCGGTCACTGCTCCACCCCCTCTGCCGATCCGGGAGGGCTGCAGACTACCACATGCCTCCTCTGATACATGTGGAGTCGCCAGCTGCTTCTTTTCACCTGACAGTGAGGAGTTTCACCAGGGGGATGTAGTGTGTGGTAGGACCATGCTATTCCCCCCAGTTCCCCCTCCCCCTTGAACAGGTGCCCTCACTGACCAGAGGAGGCGCTAGTGCAGCGACCAGGACACATACTCATATCTGGCTTCCCACCCGCAGACAAGGCCAATTGTGTCTGTAGGGACACCCGACCAAGCTGTAGGTAACACGGGGATTCGATCCGGCAATCCCCGTGCTGGTAGGCAACGGAATAGCCTGCTACACTACCCGAACACTGCTTCCTAAGAATTAATAGAGATATAAATAAAATTGGCGGCCTCTCTGAGCACCCCGAGTTATGACTACAAACATGTACATTGTTTTTAAAGGCACAGAAGGATGGGTGAGAAGAAAACAAGGGCAGCGACCAGGCAGCAGTGAATGTCAGAGAATGAATGTAAGAATATGGCCGGATGCTGCTAACATAACCTGCATGCTCAGCAAATCTTTCCCCCAATGATTAAACATTAACAGACATTAATATCCTCAGCTGTATGTGGGGCTACGCTGGTTTTTGAAATACTGAGGTTTAATATGTGATATGGGCCCCCCCCCCCAAAAAAAGCTACTCTGTGCAACATTGTGAAGCAAATCCTTTTTTTGTGTGTGTGGGGGGTAGTTCTCCGTTTCCCCCCCAGTTGTATCCGGCCAATTACCCCACTCTTCCGAGCCGTCCCGGTCTCTGCTCCACCCCCTCTGCCGATCCGGGGAGGGCTGCAGACTACCATATGCCTCCTCCCATACATGTGGAGTTGCCAGCCGCTTCTTTTCACCTGACAGTGAAGAGTTTCACCAGGGGAACATAGCGCGTGGGAGGATCACCTTATTCCCCCCAGTCCCCCCCCCCCCAAACAGGCTCCCTGACTGACCAGAGGAGGTGCAAGTGCAGCGATTAGCACACATACCCACATCTGGCTTCCCACCCGCAGACACGGGGATTCCAACTGGCGATCCCCAAGCAAATCCTTTTTTATTCTGAATCTGAACCCGAATCTATTTGAATCGGCCAAATAATCAGATGTACCTGTTAGGTTAGGTCCAGGTACAGTCAAAGGACAGTAGAACAGCTTTGCAGCTGTTTTGTTGCTCAGTGATCTCCGTCAGTCTGTAACTTGCCGACCGTATGTTTTGAGATTAAACAAATGAGATTTGCTGTATATATTTTTAAAACCAAACTTGTAATACGGGCATACAGGCTTAAACAAGAAAAATGTGGAAGGCGTATGTGGTGCTCAACAAAGACGCCAAAGCTGCTCAGACAGGCAGACTGAAACATCGGTAGTGTCAGGACGGCGGAAGACCGGAGCGGAGTGAGCGATGGAGGAGGGCAGCGGTTCAGAGGGATGGAAGGCCAGGGAATCTGGATGATAGAGGAGTACGGGATGTGGCAAACGATTGGAAAGGTGGTTTGAAAGGCAGAGGAAATGGAGGAGGATGCAGTGCATGGAGGGATGGGAGAGAAAGGAAAAGGAAGATGGGAGAGAGGGAGGCACAGACGACTGCTGGTGATGACGGGGTTGAAATTCTTCTCAATGTCATACAGCGTTGATGAAAAGCAAAAACATAAAAGTCGCAATCACGAGATAAACTCAAAAACAGAAACATCACAGGTATTCGTAGGTTTAATGGCCGTCTTTCTGTGTGCCGTTGGTTTGCATGCTCTCCCCATGTTTGCTTGGGTTTCCTGGCTTATGTTGCCTATAGGCGTACTTGGTGCATTTGTGTGTGTGTGGTGTGTGTGCGCGCGTGTGTGTGTGTGTGTGTGTGTGTGTGAACAGGTGGGCTCAGATCAGCTAGCCTTCCTTCTGCCTATTGGATGCTGGGAGAGGCCTCTGCTAGCCTGAGGTGAATGAAACAGGTATTAAACATCCAGTCCAATGAAAATCATGTTTTCCAATATCGTAACATTTTTTCGATAAAGGGTCTTGTGAGCTCGAACAAGTATATTAGAGGGACTGCTCAGGTTAGACGCTTTGGAGACAAAGCAAGAGAGACAAGATTGAGATGGTGTGGACATGTGTGGAGGAGAGACGCTGGGTATATTGGGAGAATGATGCTGAATATGGAGCTGCCAGGGAAGAGGAGAAGAGGAAGGCCAAAGAGGAGGTTTATGGATGTGAGGGAGGACATGCAGGTGGCTGGTGTGACAGAGGAAGACACAGAGGACAGGAGGAGATAGAAACGGATGATCCACTGTGGCCACTCCTGACGGGAGCAGCCGAAAGTAGTAGTAGTAGTAGTAGTAGTAGTAGTAGTCGTCGTCGTCTTGGGAGCTCGGGGTCAGCCCTATGTTCCCTTAGCTCCGTGGGTCAGCTATCAAATAGGTTAGCTATTGGCTAAGGCTAGGTTAAGGTAAGTGTTGGGTTCAGGTTAGGGTTAGGTAGAGGTAGAGGTTAAGTCAGGTTAAGGTAGGTTAGGTTAAGTTTAGGTAAGTTCAATAAAATAGGGTTGAGGGAACATAGATACGCTCCCGTGAACTCAACTTCCTGAGAACTGGCTGTGTTCGGTTATAACAAATCAAATGATACTTCTGAAGCTGAGAAGAAGACTGTTAACATTATATCACACAATAAAACTGGAGTGACTGAGTTAAAGCCATTAGACTGGATACTTAAGAATGAGTGTCACCGCCGGTGCATCTCTGCAGGTTGGTCTCCTGCAGAAGAAACGGAGTGGGTGCATGTAAATGCACTCAGGGACTCAGTAGTCTCTGTGATGCCACACTAGCAGAAATAAATTATCTCCTGTTCAAGCCTGGCTGCTTTCTATGGGTGTCGACACACCCATCCAATGCCATCAACCCATATCGGATGTAGCAAGATGTGCTGTGTCTAGCATCTCCTTATCGCCAGGGTGCTTGTGATACAATTAGCCGAAGCGCTCGTGGAGCATGCATTTCAATGATTGCAAACGGGATAAGAGCAAAATGAATGAATAACCATGATTGCATGTAGCCCAGAGATAAATACATAATCATGGGATGTCAGTACAATACCAGGAAGTAGAGAGTTATAGGAGAACATTTCTGTCTGTTCCACAGAGATAAACTCCCCAGAAATACATTTAGCAAATATTCCAAATGTTTGATTAATGTCCCTATTTCCCAAATGGAAAAGACAGCACCAATCTCAGAAGTCAGTCCCCAAAACTTACTTTTAAACAGATTTCTCAGCTGATGAAGTTTTTGCAACTTGGAAGGATGCTTGCAAAAAGATCCCAACATGGGGTCTTAGGACTATCTAAAAACTGAGAAAAGGAAGGTAGGGAGTAGTAGAGATCCTGTTGGACGTAGAACCATAAGCAAAAACCAACAATTTCACAAATGGTAAAACTGTCCTGATTGACAGGTGTCAACTAGTTTGGACAACAGGGACAAACACACCAAGCTAGAACAAAACAGGACAGAGCAACGGTTACTAAAATATGAGGATTGAGATGGAAAAACAGTGGGTACATAAAGATGGATAAAGATTCTGGAAAATTTACTTTTATACCCCCAAACATCAAGCAATGCATTCGATGGTAACTTGACCATTGAGAAGAAACGGGAAACCCCACGGTCTGTTGTGGTAACCGACAGCCACAAGTAAACAGCGCTGTGTTTGATACCTGTAGACTCGGTCAGTGGTGGCTGGTGGTGAGTCTGGATGGGAGGCATGAAAAAATAGGTTTGGCCTGCTGTCGCTGCTGTGGTAAAGTTAAAGGACAAAAAGGCTCTTCAGGCGTACGTTGTTGGAAGAGGCGTTCACGGTAGGTATGTTTCCATCAACGTGTTTTTATGTAACATTTGTAAACGGTGCAATAGAAAGCTTGAATGGAAACGCCATCGCTGAACTTCTGAATCATTACTCACCAGCCCGTAACATGAGATCCTCTAATAAGGCCCTGTCAGCCTCTTCCCCTGGCTCGGCTGAAGACCCAGGATGGCAGGGCATTCGCTGTTCGGGCCCCAACCCTTTGGAATAGCTTACCTGAGGATTGTAGAAAAATCACTGCCTTCTTTTAAAGCGTCTCTTAAGGCTTACTTTGCCCATATGGCTTTTTCTTATTATTTCATCTGTTACTTTTATGTGTTACTTTTATCCATTATTTTACCCCTACATTTAACTGTTTTATTCGATATATTGTTAATAGGGCAGCACGATGGTACAGTGGTTGGCGCGGTCGCCCCACAGCAAGACGGTCCTGGGTTCGAGCCCTGGGGTAGTCCAACTTTGGGGGTCGTCCCGAGTCGTCCGCTGTGTGGAGTTTGCATGTTGTCCCCGTGTCTGCGTGGGTTTCCTCCGGGTGAATCGGCCGTACTCAGGTGAATCGGCTGTACTAAATTGTCCCTCGGTATGTGGGGGGGGGGGGGGGGCTGTGATAGACTGGCAGCCTGTCCAGGGGGTCTCCCCACTTGCTGCCGAATGACTGCTGGGATAGGCTCCAGCATCCCCACAACCCTGAGAGCAGAATAAGCGATTTGGATAATGGATGGATGGATGATGTAGAGCATAGACAATTACATGTCGACCGAAGACACTTAAGGCGGACAGTGAAACTATGTGACACGTTATGAGAGATAAAGTACCTATCACGTTTCCCCCAGTGCCCCTTTGTGTTGGTCAGTATGGGCTGGATAGATTTATCATAAGGATAACAAACTGAGTGACTGTGTCAGATCACGTCACACACTTGACTCTGTTTATATGAAGTTGACTGAGGCACTGAATATACAGTCATTGGGCTGAAAACAAGTAGCACATTATTTTGTCATTGATCATATCCTGCTTTTTCTTGCGGTGGTACTATTGCCCTCATTTTCAACAAATTTAATAATAATAATAATAATAAATTAAACTTATATAGCGCTTTTCTAATACTCAAAGTTGCTTTACAATAAATGGGGTGAAACAAGACGCCAGATAAACATAACACAGACATACAGGGGTGGATGGGAAGGTGGGCTACGAGAGGGAGAAGCAGCAGCCACACACGACGCCAGCAGTACTCTCCCACTTGGACAGATACAAAAGGGAAAGAAAAACAAACATCATAAATCACAGATGAAGTCTGAAGAGATGAGTCCCGACCAATGACCTGAATGTAGACAGCCCGCAGCAGTGTCCGATGCACATGGGGAGTTGAGGGAGGGGGCAGGTCTAGCGCTCAGTCCCCAGCCTGCCCCAGACCAGGGGTGGATGAGCGGACGGGAGGGCACGAGAAGGCAATGGAGAAAAGGTGTGTCTTGAGACGGGATTGGAAGAGTGGGAGGGATTCTGAGTCTCTAATGATTTGGGGAAGTGAGTTCCAGAGCCTGGGAGCTGCCCTGGAGAAGGCTCGGTCACCAGAGCCACGGAGGTTGGACCTGGGGTAGAGAGAAGGGAGGCTGAGGTGGATCTGAGGGACTGAGAGGGTTGGTAGGGGGAGAGGAGGCTGGTGAGGTATGGAGGAGCCAGTTTGTGAAGGGCTTTATAAGTAAGAACCAGAATTTTGTAATTGATCCGGTGGGAGATGGGTAGCCAGTGGAGGTCTTTTAGGACTGGGGTGATGTGGTGCCATTATTTGGTGAAAGTTAAAAGTCGGCCGGATGCATTCTGGACCAATTGGAGTCTCTTGATAGAGCTAGCACTGATGCCATAGAGGAGTGAGTTGCAGTAATTAAGGCGGGAGGAGATGAAGGCATGGATCAGCATCTCAGCAGCAGGGCGAGTGAGAGAGGGTCTTATTTTTGCAACATTGCGAAGGTGGTAGAAGGAGGATTTGACCATGTGGCGGATATATGGCTCAAGGGAGAAGGTGGGATCAAGGATCACACCGCGGTTGCGTTTTATTTTCAAAAACGAATTTAAAAATAGTTTTAAGGTGCTCAGTGACATGAAAGAAGTTATCAGAGGTCCCCTAAAAGGTTTTTTTCCCCAACTTGGTTTTGTGTTGTTTTCTCCAAAAGACAGGGTTTAGCCCTGTTAGTCCACTTAAGCCGGCCGACCCTGGACTCAGTTGTCTTGATGCATGATCAGTAATCCAGGTGTAGAATCCCAGAAAAGCTGAGTCAGTTCATCTGGACACAAAGTTTAACGGGAGGAACGTCTCATCGCTCATCTAAGCAACTCCCGTCAGTCTCAGCAGGTATCCCCACCCTGAAACACAGTACAGTTACAACGAGGACGGCACAACACAGGAGAGCTAACACGTCAGGCCAGGACTCCACAGTCTACACCATCTACAGACCAGTAGCCACTTTTTCAAGGATGAGGATGTGCACATCCTTGATGGGGAGGGACACTGGTTTGAATGGGGAGTAAAGTTCAAGTTCAAGTTTCACTTTATCATATACATATAAAAAGTGCCACGTACCTTCAAATGCAATGAAATACATGTGCCCTGGTGCTCTCTGCCCTTAAAACTATATATATTAGGAAATGATAAATAATAACAAAAACAATAATATAATACATAATAATAATACATAAGAAACCCCAGAGTTGTCCAACCTTGGGGGTCATCCCGGGTCGTCCTCTGTGTGGAGTCTGCATGTTCTCCCTGTGTCTGTGTGGGTTTCTTCCAGGTGCTCCGCTTTCCTCCCACAGGCCAAAGACATGTAGGTCAGGTGAATCGACCATACTAAATTGCCCCTAGGTTTGAATGTGTTGGCCCTGTGATGGACTGGTGGCTTGTCCAGGGTGTTTCTCTGCCTGCTGCCTAATGACTGCTGGGATAGGCTCCAGCGTCCCCACGACCCTGAGAGCAAGATAAGCGGTTTGGATGATGGATGGATGGATAAATAAGAAATTAGAAATCCCACAAAATAATAAATCCCTGAAATTATGTAAGGCGCATAAGGCGCCTACTGTTCATTACTCTGATCGCCTGGGAGTCAGAGGCCATCTATGTGAAGAGGGAATGACCATCCCTGAATTGAGGGGGGGGCTACGAGTACATCTGTCAACATCTTACAATGCTGTGATGGTAAAAGTTCCCCAACCCTCTGTGAATAGTTCACATGGCCATTGAAACTCTAGTTAATGGTCACACCTATTTGCACATGAAACTGATCGTTGGTTTGGGTCATTATGCCACTGTCCGGTTAATGGTGGGATACCTGCAGTCAGCTCAGACTGAAGAGGTTACGTAGATGATGATGATGGGATGTTTTTCTCAGTCAACATATCCAGATGTACTGATTCACCTTTTCTGGACTCAGGTGTGCATTAGCAGTGGAAGCAGTTGTAAACATCCAGGTAACCACTTGATACAATTGAGTGCAACGCATGGCATACCTACAACTAGCTTGTTTCTGTGCTGTTGGTGTTCCCGTGTCTTTATGAGGTTGTGAGTCCGATTCCCAATAAGAAAACTTGGCAAACATGTTCTCCACGAGGACTTGTGGAGTAATGGGGAGAACGCTGATTAGACAACACGCTCATCCACCTGGTTTCACTTAATCAGAGGTGGATGAGCTGCAAGATTGCTCTTGTTTTATGCACGCAAGAGGTGGAGGATGCAGTTGAAGTGGAGAAGACGGCTCTTCAGACAGATTTTTAAGACAGCCAGAATATGCCTGGTATGTCTAGCGTGTTTCAACTGAATGTCAGAAAGGTTGTCCGTGAGTTTAGCACGGCGATGATGGAATCGGTTGTAATACATAAAGTGTTGAAATGATTGACAGCTGTGGCAGAAGAAGAGAGTAAGAAGTCGGATGGAAAGAACTTGTTTAAACTGTTAAGTGCCACACTACACAGTATTTAACACAGTCCAGTGGGAAAATTGTTAAACGTGTTAAACCATGTTACATTTCCGTTTCGAAAATGGCGCTCTCAGTAAATTAATTATGCACGTTTGAGCCAGTCTCACACACAAGGTTCATACAGAACTTTCTTCATCCATCCATCCATCATCCAAACCGCTTATTCTGCTCTCAGGGTCACGAGGATGCTGGAGCCTATCCCAGCAGTCACTGGGCGGCAGACGGGAGACAGCCTGGACAGGCCGCCAGACCATCACAGGACCCACCCACACCCACACACAGACACACACACACACACACACACACACACACATACACACGGGGGCAATTTAGTGCGGCCGAGTCACCTGACCTACATGTTTTTGGACTGTGGAAAGAAACCGGAGCACCCGGAGGAAACTTATGCAGACACGGGGAGAACATGCAAACTCTTCACAGAGGACAAGCTGGTACATCCCCCAAGGTTGGACTACCCCAGGGCTCGAACCCAGGACCTTCTTGCTGTGAGGCGACCGCATTAACCGCTGCGCCGCCGTGCCGCCCAAAACTTGTTTACGCATGTCAACGAATCGTTGAATGAGGATGTGATTGAAGACATGGCTGAGCTCTACGTTTGACCTCGATTTGACCTCGACACAGACACAGAACCTTACCCTGACCTTAACCGCACCAAACCCAAACCCAAATATAACCACCTCTAAGCTAATACCCAAACATATCTATGTTAATTTACCCCGGGTAACAGTCAAGTTGAAAATGCTTTTAGCAGAAAATGGAGAGACAGGCGAGTGGTTGAGACTAAAAGAGAGAAGACTGAAAGCTGCAGGAGACTGCATGAAATGCTTTCTCTGTTTGGGCTTATTGAGTTCAAGTTTATTGCAAATCTGTTATTGTAAAACATGGTGAGATGGAGGGAAGGGCAAGCAGGGGACGAGGCCAGACAGAATAAGACGATGGTGGAGGGAGAGGTGGAAGATGACAGACGGATGAAAGAGAGAGGGAGAGAAGAGGAGGACACTAGCTTTGTCACCCAGCCAGTCACCACAACCCTCAGGGGGAACTGACTGCTCATCTGGAGCGGAGGAGTGTCACACCACCTGCTCTCTCTCTCTCTCTCTCTCTCTCTCTCTCTCTCTCTCTCTCTCTCTCTCTCTCTCTCTCTCTCTCTCTCTCTCTCTCTCTCTCTCTCTCTCTCTCTCTCTCTCTCTCTCTCTCTCTCTCTCCTCTCTCTCTCTCTCTCTCTCTCTCCCTCTCTCTCTCCCTCTCTCTCTCTCTCTCTCTTCCTCTCTCTCTCTCTCTCTCTCTCTCTCTCTCTTCCTCTCCCTCTCTCTCTCTCTCTCGCTCGTCCACCTGCTTTCTGCCTGCCCATTGCATGATGCAGCATTCTATCTGGCCACGCCTCCTTTTTGCACATTGGTTGTGTCTGAATACTCATGCTACAGCTGTAGTCCAAACTATATAGTACCCATTTTCAGCGTACTTCATGAAAATGTTGGTGTAACAAAATGTAGTGTGCATAAAATTCCAGGATGTTCACACTTCTCACTAAAAAATCTCATTTGATTCGACTGGACGCTATCCCACAAGAAACCGGCGTCTTTGCATGGTTACCATGGAGATAGGTTGCACGAGCCATATCCACTTCCTGTCACTTTCGCTGGTTGACTGAGGGTATAATAATCGATTAAGGATGTATACCAAACATGTTTTAATGTATAGTAAACTAAACAGTAGTACTCTTAGTATGCAATATATTCTATTAGTATGTAGTACATAACAGAGTATTCAGGCACAGCCATTGCGTCACATCTGTTCTCTCTCTCTCTCTCTCTCTCTCTCTCTCTCTCTCTCTCTCTCTCTCTCTCTCTCTCTCTCTCTCTCTCTCTCTCTCTCTCTCTCTCTCTCTCTCCCTCCCCTCTCTCTCTCTCTCTCTCTCTCTTTTCTCAGAGAAGGGACCCTCTGTCTTACTGTCAGTCATGGCTCGCTCATTCTCCAGTGAATAATTGAAGTAATAAAACACTTGGTCATGTATGCATCTATTGCACTCGCTCACTTGCCTTGCCTTTGTGAATGGAGGCTAAAAAAAAAAAGTCAGTGGAGTTCCTCTCAAGCGGCTAGTTCATAATTAGATTAAAAGAAAATCATTGACAGCGTTTAGAGTCGTGTGGGACAACGGGGACGTTTGGAGGTAAAGAGTTAAGCCGCCTTTAAAGTTGGCATCCAACAGGATTTAAGCTGGAAGCCGTTTTGAAGTTGTGGTCTTTGTTGAGGAGCGTGAATGTCACACTGAGTCCACTGAGATAAACTTACAAGCGGGCTCGTCCTCCTGTGATCAGACGATGTGACAGTAACGTTGACTCTCTCTCTCTCTCTCTCTCTCTCTCTCTCTCTCTCTCTCTCTCTCTCTCTCTCTCTCTCTCTCTCTTGCTTGCTCACTCACTGTCACTCCCTCTATACACTAGATTGGTAATTTAAATGCTCAGTTGTTGGCAACTAGCCATTGGGCTGTATGACACACACACACACACACACACTCTCACTCACTCCTGCATTTTTTTTCGATCCGCCTCCTTTTCTCCCCAGTTGTACCTGGGCAATCACCCTGCTCTCTGAGCCGTCCCAGTCACTGATAGATTAGATAAAATCAGATCAGGGGTGTGACCACTGCAATGAGTCGACTCTTGAACAAACTGAGTGAATCAAAAAGTGTCAACAAGCACCAGAGAGGCTTTACTTAGAGCATCAGCAGCCTTACTCGGACGAAGATTGAAATCACCAGGAATTAGAATCTCCTCACAATGAGTAACAAGGCCTGAGACACACTCTTCAAGAAATACTGAGTAAGGGCCAGGAGGTTGATAGAGTATCACAGTGTAGAGTCTGTTTGTGACTGAGGGAGATGGGCTTAGAATAAGAGCCTCGGAAATTTTAAATTTAGTTTCAAGTTTAGAAGTTAAATTGAAAATAGGCAAATATGAAGGCGACACCCCCGCCTTGTTTATTTGCCCGAGCTACATAGGCATAAGTATAGTCAGGTGGGGAAGCTTCATTTAAGGAAAGGAAAACATTTGGTTTCAGCCATGTTTCATATAACCCAATCATGACTCGGTTCAAGAATCAGATCATTTATTAATAAGTCTTTGGCAGACAGTGATCTGATATTTATGAAACCGAGTTTATGTGTCATGTTGAAGTTGTCAGTGGTGGGCAGAACAGTTAGAGCTACCACTACATGAAAGATTAATTGGAATTAGACACCTTGTGTTATTATTAGTTGACAATTTTGAAGACCTCCGCTTTGGACGATATGTGGTCATACTTTTTGGGGGGGGACCCCCCCTTTTCTCCCCAAATGTACTTTACTAATTACCCTATTTTCCAATCCATCCCGGTCGCTGCTCCACCTCCTCTGCCAATCCGAGGAGGGCTGCAGACTACCACATGCCTCCTCCCATACATGTGGAGTCACCAGCCGCTTCTTTTCACCTGACAGTGAGGAGTTTCACCATGGGGACGTAGCGCATGGCAGGATCACGCTATTCCCCCCAGCTCCTCCTCCCCCCTCAACAGACACCCCGACGTACCAGAGGAGGTGCTAGTTCAGCGACCAGGACACATACCCACGTCTGGCTTCCCACCTGCAGACACGGCCAATTGTGTCTGTAGGGACGCCCGGCCAAGCCGGAGGTAACAGGGATTCGAATCGGTGATCTCCATGTTGGTAGACAGCGGAATAGACCGCCACGCTACCCGGACACTTACTCCTGCATTCTTTACATTGTCCTCATCTTCTCTCTCCATCCATCCCCTTTTTTTTTTTTACTCTCTTTATCTAGCTCTGTCCTCCTTTGTTTCCTCCTCGTGTCAGCAGAGCCCATCTTAAAGATACAAGAGGCATGTCCCTGGCAGTCATGTTGAAATTCCACGACTCTTGTCCTCACCAATCAGAGTAATTTATTGATAAAAGTAGTGCGGCGATGGCTAATGGGAGTGCTTGATGCAGTGAGTCCTAGCTGAGAGCCAGGAGGTTTTAAAGGTTTTATTGCGCAATTACGCCAGGCCTTTGTTAATGTCAGCACCGAGGGTAATGGGCTCTCAAATGCTTTTCTCCTTGTCCAGGCTGAACAATTATGTCATTAGTTTTTGCAAATACAAACCGGCCTGATATTATGTCAAACATTCCCCCCTCTCCCTGCCCTCCTCTCTCTCTGTCAGACGCTCGCTCACCCATTCTGCCTGCCACACACAGAGACGGAGACACACGACCTCAGCATGCTGATGCACGGACGCAGCAACGCAATGCAACAACCCTCACATGCGAAAAAGCTTGTATGCAGGTGTCTGCCTGTGCAGACAGTAGTCATACACACACACACACACAACACACACACACACACACACACACACACACACACACACACACACACACATTTCACTCAGATATAAACATTCTTGCATACTTAGAGATACCATTTTTAAGGAATAACACTTAAATACATACATACATACATATACATACTTGCACACACAAAAAGCAAGCACATGCATGCTGAAATGTACACTGTTGCAGACAGGCAGATAGTCAGACACACTAATATATATCATTCATACACCACACACACACACACACACACACACACACATATATATAGTTCATATGTGCAAGTAAGCACAAATGTACGCATTTGCACGCATGAGCATGTCTACACACACATGCCACGCACACACAAGAACACATTGCTGCACTTTGTTTCACAATTTACTTTCTCTCCCCCTTTCCCCTGCCCAGGTTTTCCCTTATGTGTTGTGTGTTCACTGTTCAACCTCATCCACAGTCTAATGTAGTCTCATTCTCTGCCTTCACCTGTCTCTCTCTCGCTCTCTCTCTCTCTCTCGCTCTCTCTTACTGCCCTCTCTCTCTCTCTTTCTCAGCTATCTCTTGCTCTCGCTGTGCTCTCTCTCTCTGTGCCCTCTCTCTCGCTCTCTCTGTGCCCCCTCGCTCTCTCTCTGTGCCCCCTCGCTCTCTCTCTGTGCCCTCACTCTCTCTTGCTCTCTCTCTGTGCCCTCGCTCTCTCTCTCTCTCTCTCTCTCTCTCTCTCTCTCTGTGCCCTCGCTCCTCTCTCTCTCTCTCTCTCTCTCTCTCTCTCTCTCTCTCTCTCTCTCTCTCTCTCTCTCTCTCTCTCTCTCTCTCTCTCTCTCTCTCTCTCTCTGTGCCCTCACTCTCTCTCTGTTGCCCTGACTCTCTCTCTCTCTCTCTCTGTGCCCCCCCGCTCTCTCTCTCTCTCTCTCTGTGCCCCCCCGCTCTCTCTCTCTCTCTCTCTCTCTCTCTCTCTCTCTCTCTCTCTCTCTCTCTCTCTCGGTCTCTCTCTCTCAAATTCAAATAGCCTTATTGGCATGAACAAAAAATATGTTGTTGCCAAAGCAGTTTGCAGAATATTCACATTTCATCACATATTAAATGCACATTAAATTCACATTACATCACATATTAAATACATAGGTGTCACATAAGCAGGTTCCATATGTTTGCCTACTGAAGCAATCAGTTTTTTTTATTGCCATACAGTACAGTGCAACAAATGTTGAACAGTTAATGCAATGACTTAATACCATATAATTTGGGGATCTTACAGTGGTTGAGTCCTGCAGGCTGTGGCAGCAGATACGTATTTAGCTGCCAGAGGAGCTGTTGTTATTTAACCCAGGAGAACTGCCAGGTTCTCCTCTGGGCTTAACAGAGGAAGTTTGGGACTTTCTTGGCTATTTCCCTGAAGTGGAAGTGTCTTATGGAAGAGAACTTCTCACAGTGGAGGAAGAAGTGCATCTCTGTTTCTACCTTCCCTGTCGAGCAGTGACCACATATACGCTCCTCTAAATCGATTTCAAATCAAATCAATTTTATTTGTATAGCCCAATATCACAAATTACAAATTTGCCTCAGTGGGCTTAACAGCAACACAACGTCCTGTCCTTAGACCCTCTCATTGGATAAGGAACAACTCCCTAAAAAAAACCTTTAACAGGGAGAAAAAATAGGAAGAAACCTCAGGGAGAGCAACAGAGGAGGATCTCTCTCCAAGACAGACAGCGTGCAATAGATGTTGTGTTTACACAATTAACAATACAACATTGAAAGAGGATAACAGAATTATAATGGACTTATAAAATTTATGAAGAACCTGATGCGCAGGATGCCAAGCAGTGGTCCAGACACCAACGGAGCAGTCCAGGACCCAAGCCACGCGACCAGCATCATCATGTAAAAAAAATTATGTGAGGAGAGGGGATGGCAGGCAGCGTCCAAGTGGCAACCACCATCACCACGGAGACCTGGGAGGAGAACCGACTGCACGTGCACGCAAGAGAGACTCACATGACACCATTCAAACACAGAAAAAGAGAAAGGAGAAGACATCATTCAGAGAAAGAGAAAAGACATGTGAGAGAAGAGAACAGTTTGCAATGCGCATTAGTCATAATCAATTACATCATCAACTAGTCATAATCTATACTCTGTAATCTATACTCGATAATCTGGTTGGCAGAACAGTGGTTGGTAAATTTATTGAGACAGAAAACCAACCCGCCATCCAGTACAGGTTGTGAAGCACTCAACTTAAAGGCAACTAATTGTAAACTAAGGCAAAAAGATGAGTTTTAAGTTTGGATTTAAAGGACTCAACAGACTCTGATTGTCTGATGGCAGCAGGCAGGTTATTCCACAACAATGGAGCCCGAGAGGAAAAGGCCCTGCTGCCACCAGCTGACCTCTTTTTAACTTTGGGTGCACACAGGAGCCCTGTATTTTGAGAAGGAAGAGCTCGAGATGGCATGTAAGGTTTAAGGAGATCAGACAGGTAGGATGGGGCGAGCCCATTTAGGATTTTATAAGTCAGCAGAAGCACCTTGTGTTCTGATCTAACATGGATAGGGAGGCAATGAAGGGAGGCAAGAATTGGTGGAATATGGTCAAATTTCCTGGATTTAGTTAGGATTCTAGCAGCAGCATTCTGAACCATCTGAAGACTTTTAGTACCAGAATGTGGCAGACCTGAGAACAGAACATTACAGTAATCAAGTCTGGATGAAACAGATGCATGTATTAGAGTCTCTGCGTCAGCCATGGAGAGAAAAGACCGAATTTTAGCTATGTTACGTAAGTGGAAAAAAGGCAGTCTTGGTGATTTCTTTAATGTGCTTATCAAAGGAAAGGCTGGGATCAAACGTAATGCCAAGATTTTTGGCTGCCACACTTGGTGAAACCACAGAGTTGTCGATTGTTATCGTCCTCTCTGGGTAGCCATGTTTGTGTGTCTTCCTGTTTCTATAGCCAATTGGTGGTCACTGAGCCTGTATGTGGTCAGGATCCGTCTCTGCTTCGCATCTCTGACAGAGTGGAGATACTCGGCCAGTCTATATTCTCTGTTTAGGGTCAAATAACAGTTTAGTCTGCTCTGGGTTTTAGTTTCATTTCTCCAATGTTCCAAATATGGATCTTTTGACTGATTCATGATTTGTGTTATTCTGCTGTGTTTTGAGGCGGTGCTGATGGGAGCCTGGTTGGTTAGCTGCACCATCAGCTGACTGAGGGGACTGTTTTCAGGGTTCAGCTCTTGGGTTTTTAATGCCTTGAATGGAAGGGTGTCTTTTCGGCTTGAATTTAGATGCGTCCAAAATGTTATGGCCCGTTTTTGCATGTTTAACAGTAGTGGGAAACGCCCCAGTTCTGCTCGGCAGGCGTTATTTGGTGTCTTCCTTTGAACACTTAAAATTTTCTGCAGAATTCAGTGTGGAGGGCCTCTATTGGGTGTTTGTCCCATGAGCCTTGCTCCAATCCACTGAGCGGCCCCAGACCTCACTTCCATACAAAGCTGTGGGTAAAATAACATCATCAGATATCTTTGTCCAGATTCTAACTGGAATCTTAATGTTTAATTGTTTGGTTCTTAATGCACACATTGCCCTCTCTCTCTCCCTCTCGCTCTCTCTCTCTCCCTCTGTAGGCCCTCTCTCGCTCTCTGTGCCCTCTCTGTCTGCCCTCTCTCTCTCTGTCACTCCCTCTCTCTCTCTCTCTGTCTCTCTCTCTCTCTGGCCTCTCTCTCTCTCGCTCTCTCTCACTTGCTCTCTCGCTCTCACTCCCTCTCTCTCTCTCTCTCTCTCTCTCACTCGCTGTGCCCCGTTCCTTTCCCTTTTGTGCTGTCTTGCTCATTTGCTCCTTATGTAGTGAGTCGCTTAACCTTCTCTCGTCTCAGCTCTTTTCATTCCTATGCCGATCTCCTCCATTATAGAATTTAATTTCTTCATTCATTCTTTCATTTATCATTTCATTTTCATTTATCCATTCAAGTCAGTCAGTGTATTATTCAGTCATTCAGTCTTGTCTGTCGTTCAGCCAGCAATACAGCCGTTCAGGTAGACCAGTCAGTTAGTCAGTCAGATTGCTTGTCTGTCAGTCAGTTAATCTCTCTGTCAATCAACCATCCAGTCCAGTCAACCATCCAGTCAGTCAACCAGTCAGTCACTGACTCTATCCTCGCACCTCTCTGTCATTTTCATCCCCCCACTTTCCTCCGATTCACTTGTTCAATCATCACTCTTCCACCCTTCTCTCTTTTTCTCCCTCCATATCTTTCTCCATCCATCTCCTCCGTTGCCCCTCTGATCTTCCGGGGACCGCGGTCACAACGGCGTCCGATGCATTGCGTTGCATGTAAATTGCATAATTTGAGTACAGACACATAATGCAAGGTGGCATGGAAGTGCACAGCAAGGGAGGGGAGAAGGGAGGGAGGAGGAGGTGTGGAAGGGGGCTGAGATGGAGGAGTCGATGGAGACAGTAAATGGCCTACGTTGATGTATATTGCCATGATGGGGGGGGGGCAAGCATATGAAAGACTGCACATGCAAGGGCACACGCATGCGTACATCAAGGCACTAATGGACACAGGTGCCCTCTATCACACAGGAACACACACACACACACACACACACATCCCACAGAGAAAGTCATACACTTGTGTAAGCTCAGATACATCTTACACAAGCATAGACATGTGCACGCACAGAAGCACATACACACAAAAGACACACAAAAACACTAAATGGAATATTGACTTGCACCCTATTTTACCAACATCTGTGTCTCAGTTTCCTCCGATCTTTAAAGAGCCAGTCCTCTTTCACCTCGCTTCCTGTTGTGACTCTTCTTCGTCTGCATCTCCCCTTTCATGACTCAAGTGGATTTTTTTTTTCCTGATTTCCCCCCCCCCCTTTTTTTTCTCTCCAATTGTACCTGGCCAATTACACCACTCTGCCGAGCCGTCCCGGTCTCTGCTCCACCCCCTCTGCTAATCCGGGCAGGGCTGCAGACTACCACATGCCTTCTCCGATACATGTGGAGTCGCCAGCCGCTTCTTTTCACCTGACAGTGAGGAAGTTCGCCACGGGGACGTAGCATTTGGGAGGATCCCACTATTCCCCCTAGTCCCCCCCCCCCCAACAGGCGCTCTGACCAACCAGAGGAGGTGCTAGTGCAGCGACCAGGACACATACCCACATCCGGCTTCCCACCCGCAGACACGGTCAATTGTGTCTGTAGGGACGCCTGACCAAGCCGGAGGTAACACGGGGATTCGAACCGGCGATCCCCGTGTTGGTAGGCAATGGAACAGACCACCACACTACCCGGACGCCGACTCAAGTGGATTTATTGAAAGCGATCAGAGCTTTCTGAGTTAACACACAAAGACGTGTGTGTCTGTACTGCTGACTGAGGCGTGGCGAGAAGAATGGAGCTGGTCCCGGGTGCTGCACGTCTAGGACCCGTTGTCAGTGAGCACCAAAGCAGAGCTCCTCCAGCCTCGGGTATTTCCCCAGCTGGCACTGTTAAGGCTCTGTCAAACCCATCACACACACACACACACACACACACAGTCCTGGATATTAGCGCTTTCATAATGACACTGATTAGACTGTCCTCATTAGTACCCACGGGACAGGGTAGGGGATCAGTGAAGGAAGATAGGTGTGTGTGTGTGTGTGTGTGTGTGTGTGTGTGTTCATTAAAGAACATCAGATTCCTCCCACTGTTGTCTGATGTTAACATACCTCCCCCCTCCTCTTCCCCTCCTCCCCGACTCTCCCTTCATTAACTTCCTCTCCCCTTCTTTCCCCTTTCCTTTGCTCTGCTATCTTTGCTTTCTCTCTCCCGTCATCCATCATTTTGTTCCTGGTATAACCTTCCTGTCATCCTGGTCTCCCCCTTTTTTCTACTGCTCTGTCCTTCTCTGCTGCCAAACTCCACCTCACCTCTCACTTTCTTTTCCTCCTCCTCATCTTCTCATCTTCTCCTCTCTCCTGTCTTCCCTTCCCTCCCATCTAATCATCCACTCCACTAGTAAATTTTTTCTCTCCTTCAATTGTTTTCTCTGTCTCTGTCTCTGTCTCTCTCCATCAAGTCGGTAACACAAGGTGAGCATTCTGATTTGTGCTCGCTGCTTGGTTTGGTGCAGAGCAGCTAGCACCAACAGCAGAACGTTAGCTTAAAAAGTATAGTAGCCTGAATTGCTAGATGTACTTAGCAGTGCTGTTAACAGGTGAATTGGGGGCCCTGTCCGAGGGCTCACACGTTGCCATGCTACACTTGATTATGTGTTAGGTCGCGGTACGAGTTCCAGTTAATGCTATATAGCTCATGAAACTCGGAGGCACTCAACATGAGCTTCTCCTCCATGTTTGAGCTGGAGCTGCTGGTACTTAGCACTATGTCACACAGATGCGTAATCTGATTAAATGCACTTTGAAAGGTCAGCAGCAAATTGGGGTGAAGTTCAAATTGTTTGAGCCTTGCGGCCATGGTGGACAATCTGAGGGGTTTGCAATCTCCTAGATCACGACGCCACTAGGCTGGGCGGCACTGCCCGCTGCGTTGGAAAACAACCGCTCATCCGGCCACACAGCGATTTTACCTCATCATTTGTTGATGGCTCTTTGTCTTTCCCTCTTTCTATCCCCTTTAGACACTGCCTCTCTCATCTCTGTTTCCTTTCTTCCTCCCATGCCCCATTGCTATACTTCCCTCTCTGACGTTTCTCTCTCTCTCCTTCTCTTCCTCCTCCTCCTCCTTCTTCTTCCTCTTCTTCTTCTGCTGCTGCTGCTGCTGCTGCTATCTTGGCCACCCGCCACCTGAGTGAGTTCTTCTTCTTCTTCTTCTGCTGTCTTGGTTGCCGGCCACCTGAGTGGGTTCTTCTTCTTCTTCTTCTTCCGCTATCTTGGTTGCCGGCCATCTGAGTGGGTTCTTCTTCTTCTTCTGCTATCTTGGCCACCCACCGCCTGAGTGGGTTAGCGGATATGAGTTCCAGTCCCAGTTCGAGCTGATCTGTATTCAAACATTCTGCCCCCCACGCTGAGGCTGTTCAGCCCCAACAATGTACAGGATTAAAAACACACGTAACGCCAATGTGTAGGTCACCATGACAACTGAGAGAGTAATGGTGAGAGGGGAGATAGGTGAAAAGCCGAGGGGATGGCGAAATAGAGAGATGATGAGTGAAGAAGATAGGGAGGACCGATAGATAGATGTATAGACAGATGCATAGATAGATAGATAGATAGATAGATAGATAGATAGATAGATAGATAGATAGATAGATAGATAGATAGATAGATAGACGATGCATAGATAGATAGATGTATAGACAGATGCATAGATAGATAGATAGATAGATAGACGATGCATAGATAGATAGATGTATAGATAGATAGATACATATTTAGAGAAGAGGGGTGTGGAGGGCAAGAGAGAGAGGGTGATTGAGAGAGGCTGAGAAAGAACAGCGATGTCCGTGTGAGGATAGGAATGTAAAATGAAGAAGGCAGGGATGAGAAAATGAAGGCAGGCATGTGGAGAAAAGGAGAGAGAGAGAGAGAGAGAGAGAGAGAGAGAGAGAGAGAGAGAGAGAGAGAGAGAGAGAGAGAGAGAGAGAGAGAGAGAGAGAGAGAGAGAGAGTGTCAGTCGGGCGGGCATCAGAGGCAAAGCAGTCCAGTGTAGTGAATACTTCCACAGACACACGGTGTGTTTTCGTCTCTCAGACAGTGTTCGGGATCTGGTCTTACAGTGGAACCAAACCCATGACCGGATCAATGAGTTCAGATTGGTCAACAAGATTTTTTTATTTTTTTCCTCCGCCGAACAACAACAGCTGAGGGCAAGAATAACACAGCAGAGGGTCAACCCGCCCAGACTGTTCACTCACACAGGCTGCCCCCTTCTGTTGGCGAGCAAGAATCGTTACAACTGCGATTAACAATATCCATCATACAGCCATTCATTAATTGTCCATATCCACGTATTTATATTCAGGATCACAACCCAAATCACACACAAACACACGCGCACACACACACACAAACACACTAGGGGTTGAGTACTCGAGCATTTGAGTTTTCATACAGCTACATCAGTTCTCAGGTTTCTACATTAACATGGTATACTTGTTGATCACGTGATGCTCGATCTGGCGAGTGTTCAGTGTCCAGGCAGAGTCCTTGGTAAACCAGAGGAAGGATGGCGACAGCAGAAAAGAGTAAATCAGTTGTTTAAAAGGGTTAATCAAGGATGGCTCTAACACCGAGTCTGTCGTATGGTAGACCAGGCTACTACGCTAACGCGGCTAAACACGTTAATGTTGTTTAAGAATGGCTGCAGCACGGTGACACAGTGGTTAGTGCGGTCGCCTCACAGCAGGGGTTCTGGGTTCGAGCCCCGGGGTAGTCCAACCTTGGGAGTCGTCCCGGGTCGTCCTCTGTGTGGAGTTTGCATGTTTTCCCCGTGTCTGTGTGGGTTTCCTCCGGGTGCTCCGGTTTCCTCCCACAGTCCAAAGACGTGTAGGTCAGGGGACTCCACCATACTAAAATGTCCCTCAGTGTGTGTGTGTGTGTGTTGGCCCTGTGTGATGGCCTGGCGGTCTGTCCAGGGTGTCTCCTCGCCTGCCGCCCAATGACTGCTGGGATAGGCTCCAGCATCCCCTGCGACTCTGAGAGCAGGAGAAGTGGTTTGGATAATGGATGGATGGATGCCAATAAACATGACTTGTTTCATTTTGAAGTCGGGTAGGCTTGCTAATGATAACCAAGTTTCACCAAAATTACAAAAAAAAAAAACCCAGCCGCTATATTTAAACACACTTAGTGGAAAAGCCACTTTGTTGACTGGACTTTGTGTCTTGGGACACTGTAGAATGTTGGTCACAGTAACGTCAGCATGTCGTCGTCGGTATCATCCACACCTCACCAAGTGTCCTCTCATATCACTTCATCTTGTCTTTTGCCCAGTGTGCTGAGAGCAACACAGTTATAGTTGAATTGTCACTTCATTGATGCACACACACACACCCCCCCGCCCTCCAACCCCGCGTGACTACTCGAGATATTCAGAAAAGGAGTACTCTTTATAAAAGTATGCACTCGTGCAACCCCTAACACACACACACTTGCTTGCTGGTAGTCCATCCAGTGCGATGATGACATCCCTCCTCGTTACCGGTGTGTTCTTTGATGACTGTAGAGTCCAATTCTTGATCCACAAGTTTTATTGCACATTTGGCCATATGAAGTTTCAACCCCTAACTCACACACACACACACCCCACTATTTACACCTGTCTAACATTTACACCTAATTCGTACCAGATGCGTCAAGTGAGGAAGGAACAGCAGCTCTCCTTTGTACCTTCTCGTCTGTTGCGTCTGAAGATGGAAAATCGCATTTGTCGTGGGTTTGGTGGATGTTTTGCGTAGCGCTTTACGCTTCACTTTTACGCTATCCTCACTTAATAATCACATTATAGTGTGACAGAGGAAGACGCAGAAGACAGGAAGAAATGATCCGCTGTGGCGGCTCACCCCTAACAGGAGCAGCCAAAAGTAGTAGTAGTAATCACATTCTCTATATAGTCACTATGGATAGTATCCCCCCCCCCCTTTTTCTCCCCAACTGTACCCGACCAATTACCCCTCTCTTCCGAGCCATCCCGGTCTCTGCTCCACCCTCTCTGCTGATCCGGGGAGGGCTGCAGACTACCACATGCCTCCTCTGATACATGTGGAATCACCAGCCGCTTCTTTTCACCTGACAGTGAGGAGTTTCACCAGGGGGACGTAGCGCATGGGAGGATCATGCTATTCCCCCCAGTTCCCCCTCCCCCCTGAACAGGCACCCCGACTGACCAGAGAAGACGCTAGTTCAGCCACCAGGGCACACACCCACATCCAACTGCCCACCCACAGAGACAGCCAGTTGTGTCTGTAGGGACTCCCAACCAAGCCGGAGGTAACAGGGATTTGAACAGGCGATCCCTGTGTAGGCAATGGAATACGGACGGCATTTTGACTTCCGTAACCTGGCATTTCATATTCATGGTGAAGACGTTAAAACTTTGCTCACGGGGTGTCTAGGTGGCGTGGCAGTCTATTCCGTTGCCTACCAACACAGGGATCACCAGTTCGAATCCCCGTGTTACCTCCGGCTTGGTCGGGCGTCCCTACAGGCGCAGCTGGCCGTCTCAGCGGGTGGGAGGCTGGATGTGGGTATGTGTGCTGGTCACTGCACTACCCGCCTCCCCTGGTCGGTCAGGGCGCCTGTTCGGGGGGGGGGGTGGCGTGATCCTCCCATGCGCTACGTCCCCCTGGTGAAACTCCTCACTGTCAGGGGAAAAGAAGCGGCTGGCGACTCCACATGTATGGGAGGAGGCATGTGGTAGTCTGCAGCCCTCTCCGGATCAGCAGAGGGGGTGGAGCAGAGACCGGGACGGCTCGGAAGAGTGGGGTAATTGGCCGAATACAAGCAGGAGAAAAGTGGGGGGTGGGGAGGGGGACTTTGCAGGGGAGCCCCATCCAACAGGAGCCATTAAAATAAACAGCTACAAAGTGGATTAGCAGGGATTAGCAACAGGCTTACCTCTGCCAGCGAGGGTGTCGGGGATGACTCGTGTTTGTGTGTTGGCATGAATTGGTTTTATGATGAGTTGTTCATTCTCACGGTGCTCTAATAGTGTTTTCTGTTGAAACTGATGGTAGACCGCCTCATCCTTCAGTCACCTTGAAATGGACCGGCAGAGTTCTGTTCAGTAAAAGTGTTTTTCTTTTGTCCACAAGACACCGTGCCCTCTATCTGCTACGGAGAAACAGCCTCCATTTTTTAGCCCTTTGTTAAAGCAGGAAGTCTGCGAGAGAAGAATTTGTTTTAAAAACAACCAAAACATGGCGGGTTTCTTCCGTGTGAATCCCTGTGACAGAGGAATTCAGTCGTCCTCTGTCGTCCTGTTCTCTATGGGTCACAACGGACTAATGACAGCCTCCACTTCCCTTTCAAGTGCCCCCCCCCGATGTGCAGAGCACCATCCATCTCATTTGTTTGACGCCCCCCCCCCCATCTCTCTCTCTCTCTCTCTCTCTCTCTCTCTCTGTCTCTCGCTCACTCCTGTCTCGCTGCATGTTAGCTCGTTATTCTATAACGTTATTCTCTCTGGTGGGAGACCAACGACGGCTCCTCTGTAGCGTACACTTCTAGAGATTGAGAAGCACGACCCCCACCCAGCGCACACACACACACACACACACACACACACACACACACACCCCAGGAGACTTGTACTGCCTCCATCATGTGCTGTAGGGGAGAAAGTTGTGGATTGGAAATTTTTATTTTTTTCACCAAATGGCCTGGTCTGGTGTAGTCGATGAGAGAGAGAGAGAGAGATGTTGATGTTGATGTGCAGTCCACTGTGTCTGCTGGGGATTTGTTCTTAATTTTTTATTCTTTCTAACTTGACGGCTACATGTGAATGATGGGAGTGAGAGGGATGAATTTGGGGGGGGGGGGCTGAGAAATGGAGGCAGACAGCAGGATTCTCCATCATCCATATATCTGCTGCATCATGAAGAGAGAGAGAGAGAGAATGGGAAAAAGATGGCTTTTTAGTGAGAAAATGCTGACAAAATCTAGACTTTCACTTACATGAGCAGAGAAGATGAGGAGGGTACGGACTCTTCCTCAGTTTATCTAAGTCGATCATCTGGTTTTCTCTCTGTCTGTCTCTCTTTCTTGCTCGCTTTCTATTTCTCTGTGTTTCCGTGTGAATAGGTACTTTTGGAGTGCACGGTTGTTGTCATGGTGACACGGAAAGCTTCCCCGCAACAGCCGGCAAGAGGCTGAATGTCTCAAACAACAAAAAGACACACGAGCACACGACCGCGCGCACACACACATACACACACACACACACACACACACACAACAGCTGGTGTGATCTTTAGCAGTGCTTATTAGAGCAAGACTGAAAATCATTAGTACACATACTCCATGTTAGACAGGCAGCAAGGCACACATGGATAACAGATTATGGAAATTAAGCTTGCAGGGTTGCTGTCTGTTTCCGAGATGTATGTATGTATATATACGTATGTATAAAGCTATTTATATATATATGTATATATATCAGTGATTCAAGTAAATTATTGAAATAATTTACTTGAATCACTGGATTATTTTGCTCCTAATTTGTTGAGCACTTTTCCTACCTTTGAGTGTTTCTTTTAACAGCAACCAATCAGAAGAAAACATTTGAACTATTATAACCAATGGGGTAGGTCGTTAACGATGCACAGCAACCAATGGTGGGGTAGAAAACATTACAACCAATGGGGTAAGGGACTGGGGCTTGTTTTGAAAAAGCATTTAAAGGGCCAGGGCACTGTTGAAATAGCCTACATTTAGAATATAAACAAGTTAACGTCAGATGGGGTAATTTATGTATATCATATAGTGGGGTGGTGTTGGGGAGTTAAAATATTAAAAAATACAACATCTAATAAATGTCACGTGTATCATCAAGTGGGGGGAGAATAATAAAGACATTTTACTTATAGTTACAAAGCAGATATGTTTTTGGTGTCTACAGCTGATGGCCAATTCGGTTCTATTATTCAAGGTGGACATATCAGGTCTGCAAATAATAAAACACTTTTCTGTCAAGCACAGGTTACATCTTTTACCTCTAACTGAATATGCACTACTCTTTGCAAGGATTTTCCATGAAATAGAGTAACCGATATTCTTGTCTACCAATGACCAAATGTGGCAGCTCAAGGCCGTTGCATTTCTTGCATGCTCGTTTTTGAAGCTACTCATATGGGCGTTAAACCTAATTTTAAAAGTTAGTCCAATGTAAGTATATATTAAAAAAAAATCTACCTCTGACCCTTTTTCGGGTGTTGTGTGTCTTTCTCCAGCTCGGGTCTTCAGTCAGAGGCCTGGGAGTTTGAGGGTTCTATGCAGTATCTTAGCACAGAAAGTTGAATCCATTCAACTGGACACTTTTTGAGAAACCTCTTCAGACTCAACTGACTTCAGGTATCCCCACCCTTATAAACGACCGAAAATGATCGGTTTCATATGCAAATTGCCATGAGCATTAAATAGAGTTACAATGGCCATGTGTACTATTCACAGAGGATTTGGGAGTGGTTGCAATTACAGCATTGTAAGATGATGACAGATGTACTCTTAGCCCCCCCCCCCCCCAGTTCATGGATGGTTATTCCTGCTTCACATAGATGGCCTCTTTGACTCCCCGTTCAAACCAGCATTCCTCCCTATCAAGGATGTGCGTATCCTCATCCTTGAAAGAGTGGCCACTGGCCTGTAGATGGGTGGGGACCGCGGAGTCCTGGCCTGACGCGTTAGCTCTTCTGCGTTGTGCCATCCTCTTGGCCAGTGTCTGTTTGGTTTCCCTACCATACAAGTCATGGTAATCAGTATGCATTATCTTAGCTCTTCCTAGGACTGCACTCTTATGGGCAGAACCCTGAGATGTTGTTCCTGGAATCTGCTGGAACCAGTCTCCCAGTTTGGGGGTCACAGCCCCTAGTGCTCCTGTTACCACTGGGACTACGGTGGATTTCACCGCATCCAATCTGGTGTTGCGGTTTGCAGCTGAGTGTGAAATGGCTGGGATGAGAGTCAGCACCTCCAAGTCTTAGGCCATGGTTCTCTACTGGAAAATGGTGGATTGCTCCCTCTGGGTTGGGGATAAGTTGTTGCCTCAAGTGAAGGAGTTCAAGTATCTGGGGGTCTTGTTCACTAGTGAGAGTAGGATGGAGCAGGAGATTGACAGGCGGATTGGTGCAGCATCAGTAGTAATGCGGACGTTGTACCAGACCGTTGTGGTGAAGAGGGAGCTGAGCAGGAAGGCAAAGATCTCAACTTACCAGTCAATCGTTGTTCCAACCCTCACCTATGGTCATGGGCTTTGGGTAGTGACCAAAAGGGTGAGATCGTGGATACAAGTGGCTAAAATGAGTTTCCTCCGTAGGGTGTCTGGGCTCAGCCTTAGAGATAGGGTGAGGAGCTTGGACATCCGGAGGGAGCTTAGCCGTTGCTCCTCCGTGTCGAAAGGGTCCAGTTGAGGTGGTTCGGGCATCTGATCAGGATGCCTCCTGGGCACCTTCCTTTGGAGGTTTACCGGGCACGGCCAACTGGGAGGAGACCCCGGAGTAGACCCAGAACTTGCTGGAGGGACTACACATCCAATCTGGCCTGGGAATGCCCTGGGATCCCCAGGAGGAGCTAGAGGGCGTTGCTGGGGAGAGGGACATCCGGAGTGCCCTATTTAGCTTGCTGCCGTGACCCTACCCCGTAAAAGCAGCTGAAGATGAATGAATGAACATTCAATCTAGTTCTTCCCTCAGCCCTTGGTAATTCTCTAGCTTCTCATGCTCTTTCTTTCTGATTTTGCTGTCATTTGGGATTGCTACAGCAATCACTACTGATGTCTTGTGTTCCTTGTCGACCACCACAATGTCTGGTTGGTGAGATGACCACAATGTCTGGTTGGTGAGTCAACAGCTGCTTGTCAGTCTGGAACTTGAAGTCCCACAGGATCTTAGCTCTGCCATTCTCAACCACCTTTGGCGGTTTTTCCAATTTGGACGTAAGACCTTCTAGTCTGTATTCAGTATCGATGTTCCTGTACACTGTCCCAGCCATTTGCTTTTGCCTTTCAGTGTACACTTTCCCAGCTAGCGTTTTGCACTCTGCTACTAATGCTGGATTGTCTCAGGGGCTTCTTTGCATTGTGGGTCTTGTCTGGTGTGGTAGACCCGGGGGTTGACTCAGTTCAATTCAAATGGCTTTAATGACTCTTTAGTTTGGTCATGATTTTCATTTGAACCTCAGTAGCTTCAGCTGTCATGGCTAGGAGGATTGTTTCAGCTGGTTGGAGTCTGTCCTCATGTATCTCCTGCCTACTGTGCAGCCCTTCATGGTGCTGACTTGTATGGTCATTCTGTTGGAGCCTCTCCATCTCAAGTTGTGACAGTAGCTTCTTTCTGTTGATGTTGGAGCACTTAGTCACTACCTGCTTATGAGTCAGTGTGGTAGTAGGTCTCCTACTGGGCCAAATACGCTGGAAAATATGCATCATATAGCCCCTCCCCTGGAGTTTGCTATTATAGTAGCATTTCATCAGTTCCAGGTTCTCGGCCCTTTTCCGTGAATGTCTTGTTCCAGTAGCCCATTTCTTATTATGTTGTGCTGGTTCCCTAACACCCGACATGGACCTTGTTACCTGGGTAGTGGCCAAGCTGGTATGACTCTATTCAGAAATCAGGAATGATCTATTGTCATTTCTTTCATGTGCTTGCGTACACAAAATATATGAAATTCTGTTTCCCCCAGCCCACAGCAGTGTGACACAAAAGACAAAGACACATATCCCAAATTTCCCAAAAATGACACCACCAAGAACATACAAAAACAGAGCGAACATAGCAAAATAAATAAATAAATAAATAAAAAACACAAACCGTTAACAACACAGTCCAAGAAATTCCACTGTCCAGAGAACAAACACAAGCCAAGATTACCGTCAGAACTGCCAGTCTGCATTGACTAGCAGTTAGCTTAGCCTGCCCCACTTCCGCATCCTGTCAGACCGCTCTCAGTGTTTCCTCCTTGGATCCAGCTCTGGCAGGGCTGTGGTTCCTGGGCCCACCGGAAGCAGCAGACCAGGCTCCCTCAACCGCTACATCGCCAGCTGTCCCAGCCAGACACCTTCGACACACCTCCCTGCACTCCACATGACGACACTAAAACACAGTCGATGCTAGGCGAGACTGCCACCAGACTGCCCTTGGTTTTACTGGAACTGGCGGTCTGCATGGGCTAGCAGTTAGCTTAGCTTGCCCCACTTCTGCGTCTTGTCAGACCACCCTTGGTGTTACCTCTTCAGGCGCAGCTCCAGTCAGGGCCATGGTCCCTGGGCCCACAGGACGCAGCAGACCAAGCTCTCCCAGCCGATCCAGCGCCAGCTCTCCCAGCCATCAAACGAAGACAAAACAAACTTAGACCAGTGCCGGATGAGGCCACTGGAAACGTGAATCCACACCACCATATTCTTGTTAACTGTCAGTCATGTCTGAGGTAGTTGGCTTGTATAACATTAGAAATCTAAGCCACCGACTCTTACTGGAGGATCATCCCAACCGGGGTTTGATCTCCAAGAGGAATGCAGGTATTCTTCCCCTTTTTAGTCTGTCATCTTCCTCTCTCCTTCGTCTCTCCATTTGTCTGTATCTGTTTGTCTAGCCATCTATCTGTCTATGTCTGTCTGATTGAGCACCCATCTGTCATCTATTTATCAATCTATATTATTGTCTATGTATCTGTTATCTGTGTCTGTCTGTCCCCCTTTTCTCTTTTTCTCACATTATGTTATTCTTCAACACCTTCCTTCTCTCTGTCTGTTAATCTCTCTCTCTCTCTCTCTCTCTCTCTCTCTCTCTCTCTCTCTCTCTCTCTCTCTCTCTCTCTCTCTCTCTCTCTCTCACAGGGTCAACTTTTTGGTTTTGAATTTAGAAAATATGAAGCAGCATGCCAGGTAGATTGAAGATGCATTGGTGAATTGAACAATGTGGTATTTTCCAAGATTTCATATCAATGGAAACTTGTGTCCACATTGCTCATTTTTTTATGAATATCTTTATAACATTTTCATATACAACAACACAGAACACAACAGCTCAGACACCACACGACAAAATGAGTGAGTAAGAGTAAGAAGTAAAAATAAAAAATTGTGGGTATTATCTCCATCCCCAACTCTCACCACCTCCTACAACAGCATCATCGATCCATTATCCAAGCCGCTTATCCTGCTCTCAGGGTCGTGGGGATGCTGGAGTCTATCCCAGCAGTCATTGGGCGGCAGGCGGGGCGACACCCTGGACAGGCTTGGCCCCTCCCCTTTGTTTACAGTTCCCCTCCTTGATTTTGATGGGGGAAAGCATTTAAAAGAAATGCTAAAAGACAGTACCATGTTTGCTAATTCACTGTATTGTGATACTAAATAAACCGTCACATATCAAATGAACTGGAGAAACGTGTCTGAAGATAGCTCCGTCACATGTCAAGATAGCACACACAAGCTCTGTCACATATCCAGATAGCACACACAAAATTTGAAGCCATGGGAATTACACACGGGACATTCAAATATAATATTAGGGTCTTTGTTCCGATAGTAAAAATATGGATAGATAAAAGGTAAGGGGGTCACAACATCCCACTTTGGCTCTGTGGGTGTGAGAGGGTTTTTTTTGGAGGGAACAGCTGTTTCAATTCAATGCAGCTCGAAATATAAAAAAGTCCTTGTATAAATACAAATATAGGATGGGAATTGTAAACAAATAGCAAGGTTACAGGTAAAGTGGTTTTGCAATAGAAGAGCTACAGGGACAGGCCAGGCCCATTTAGGAAACGGTTGCTCGTTTTAATATTACATGTCTGGATTACTTCAGCTGAAATCTGCCGTGGGACGATCCGCACATTTAGTACAGAAACCTGTGATCACGACCATGCCCCCCCCCCAAAAAAAACTCCCGAGCCTACCTCCTTTGCCCTCTTTCTCTCAATCTCTCTCTATTCATCGTTCTTTTTCTCTCCATCGTTCCATTTCTCTTTATTATTGTTTCTCTTCTTCTCCCTCTTACTGTCCATCTGTCTACCCATCCTCCCTCCTTATCTCTCTCTTGCTTCCTTTTCTCTCTTACATTCTTCATCCTCTCTCTCTCACACCCCCCCTCTCCGTGGCCTATTTTTCCCTTGGCGTGTTGCTCCCTTTCCGCTGTATCATCCTCAGGGGAGGTGGTGAGGCGGCGAATGATGGCGGGAGATGAGACGAGGGCAGACAGAGGTGAAGAGAGGGGGTGAAGAGTGAAAAAGAGTGGGTAGACAGGAGAGATAGGAGGGGAATTGAAGGCCCGGCGGGTTCCTACATTTTCCTGTGCGAGTTGGCGTGTCGGCTAACGAATCCATTTTGGTTTGAGCTGAAACTCGGCAAAAGAGAAAGTTTTGACTTTCGCCAGCTAAAGCTGTGTGTATGTGTGTGTGTGTGTGTGAAGTTAAAGTGAGGTAAAATGAGACATGTGCCGTGTATACCCAACTCCTCTAGGCGCCTCCTGGATGTCAGGAAGCATCAGCGGGCGGGAGTTTCTGTGAAGAGAGAGAGAGGTCGGGGTCGTGATCACTGGTTTCTGTACTAAATGTGTGCATCGTCCCGCGGCACGTTTTAGTTGAACTAATCCACACGTGTAAATTGAAATAAACGACCTGGATAAAAGTTTCCATTGATATGAAATCTTAGAAAAAATCAAATTTTTCATTCACTGATGCAGCTTCAATCTTCAAGGCACATTGTTTTATATTTTCCAAATTCAAAACCAAAAAACTAAGTCCGCGGTGGTGTGCTGGTCTAAGTATCGGCTCTGTGTCGATGCAGTTGCCCACTGGGGACCGGGATTTGCGCCTCGGTCTCGTCAGATCCGACTATGGCCAGACTCAATGAAGCGGCAATAATTGGCAACGCTGTCTTTGGGAGGGGGGCAGAGTCGGCTTGTGTTCCTCACATGGATGTGTCTGTGTGTGGGGAAAAAGCAGTGGTTCGGCCTGGATTCGCCTTGTCACGGAAGTGGCGAGGCGTCTCTTTCGAGACTGGCGAACGCATGCAGTACGAGGGTGGGTGTTTGAATTCAAATAGGGAGCGATTGGCCACTAAATTGGGAGAAAAAAGGAAAAATCAGAAATAAATTACAAAAAAAAAAGCTGAGAGAGAGAATTCTTTTGAATTTTAAACAGCTCTTTATTTAAATTGTCAACTTACAAACAAGTGCTAAACATACATGTCTAACATACCCAAAATAATCATTCAGCAGCAGCTCAAAAACATAAAACAACAGACAGAAAACAGACCTGCCTTTTATAAGACCCCCTTTTAACCCAGCTCTGCAGCAAAAATCAGCTCGTCCTCCATGGCTGAACATAGCACCACCCCTCTGTAACACCAGACAATTTGTCAAGATCCTTCATTGATCTATAATAATTAAAATCTACCCTTAACCTGGCCTTGACCATCCTAGTAAACAAGAGTTCAACATCACAGTCTACAGATTCTTCCTTTCTTTTTGTCCAGGTCACATAAATAGCCATTTTGCCTGTCCCACGAGGAAATTCAAGGGTTTACGTTTTTAAAACCAAGAATAAAAGTCTGTTTCTAAAAACACATACATAAAAGTGTTGACAGCTGCTATGCCATGCAAAACCCTCTACTTCGGTTTACCAACTTTTTTCATGAATGGTGGTTTGTATAAAACCCTCCACACTGGCTTCATGTTCTCTTCCAAGCCCGGCCGGGCTTTCCAGGGTGTATCAGTCTGACCACTCAGTTTGTCTTTATTCAGTTTTTTTAAACAAAGTTTATTTTCAATTCTCAATGTGTCTCATGCCACCCTGCCTGGCATGTCACCCAAAATAACATGAATTAAATTAAACCACAACAAAAACTAACAAAGTAAACAAGTAACAAGCATAAATTAAATAAAATAAAAGGGGAAAATTAACAACAAAAAGTAAATGAATAAGCAAAAGGGAAAAGAATAGAAGAGAAAGGGTTGGAGGGATTAGATTGCAAGCCCATCAAACCCAGCCACCAACCGAGCATCTAACTCCTCCATAAAGTCTAAAAAGGGCTTCCATGTCGAGTGGAATTTGGATATAGATCCTCTCATGGTATATCTAATCCTTTCTAATTACAATGACTGCATAACCCTTTGCAATTCAACATGTGAAAGTAGGAGGGGAAGCCTCCTTCTTTTTGAACAGTATCAATCTCCTAGCTAAGTGAGTGGTGTAGGCTAACAGATTTGCCCGAGTAGCATTTAAATGCGCACCAGCTGGAACGACCCCAAAGATGGCACTCAGAGGAAAAGGTTCAAGTGGGAAATGTAAAAGAGCGGTGAAGGCCTCAAAGATGGAACACTAGAACTGACTTGCTCAATAATCCAGGTAGAAAATCACAGGAAGGTGAATCAGTTCACCTGGACACAATGTTTATTGAGAGAAAGGTCTCATCACTCATCTAAGTGACCTCTTCAGTCTCAACTGACTGCAGGTTCTCATATTATCGCATATTAAACAGGCCCTGGTTAAGTGTGATTATCCTAACTGGGTATTTGTCAAAGCCAGGAAGACACACAAACAGTGCACCAGCCGATCGAAGAGAGGAGAAGGACAACAAATGCCTAAGCATAAACCAGTGGTGATTCCATATGTGGCAGGAGTGTTGGAACAGTTGAGATGCATATTTTCCAAACATCATATCTCAGTTGCTTTCAAACCCGAAACACGCTGCACCAGAAATTGGTGCACCCCAAGGATTGAGTCCTCTGGCACAAGCAGGGCAATATAATATACACTGTTAAGTGCTGGGAGGACTGACATAACTTATACACTGGGGAAACCAAACAGACGCTGGCCAAGAGGATGGCACAACACAGAAGAGCTAACATGTCAGGCCAGGACTCCACAGTCTACACCCATCTACAGGCCAATGGCCACTCGTTCAAAGATGAGGATGTGCACATCCTTGACAGGGAGGAATGCTTGTTTGAATGGGGAGTCAAAGACGTCATCTATGTGAAGAGGGAACGGCCATTCCGAAACCTGGGGGACTAAGAGTACATCTGTCGCCGTCTTACAATGCTGTGATTACAACCATTCCAAAGTCCTCTGTGAATAGTACACATCACCATTGAAACTCTAGTTAATGCTCATGGCAGTTTGCTGTGAAACTGATCATTGTTTTTGGTCATTATGCCACGGTATTGTTTATAAGGATGGGGATACCTGCAGTCAGTTGAGATTGAAGAGGTCACTTAGATGAGTGATGAAACGTTTCTCTCTCAATAAACATTGTGTCCAGATGAAACGATTGGATTTTCTTTGATTTTCTTACCTGGATTATTGAGCATGCATAAAGGCACAAGTGCTGGTGTTCAACCCAGTGAAAAGCCTTTTCCTGATCTATGGAAATAAGACCAGTTTCAACTCCCAATGAACTAGAGATGTCCAAACATCCCTAATTTAGGTAATGTTGTCAGTGATCAGCCTGCGTGGGACACAGTAGGTCTGGTCAACATAGATAACCTCCTTCTTCCCTTTTCTCAGTCTTTTCGCTAACGCCTTGGAAAAGGTCTTGTAATCAGTGCAGAGCAGGGACACCGGCTGCCAGTTCTTTATGTCTTGCAAATCCCCCCTTTTCAGCAATAGAGTAATGACGGCCCTCCTGCAACTGAAGCAACTGCCCCTCAGTTGCACTGTCCCACAGAACAGTCAACAAATCCTCTCCAAGCACTGGCCAAAAGGACTTAAAAATTTCAACTGGTCAACCATCTATGCCGGGTGCCTTGACACTCTCCAGACTTTGTAGGGCATCGTGGATTTCTTCAGGGGACAGTTGTGCCTCGAGCTCTGTATTATGTGTCTCCTCAATCTTTCTTAGGCCATCATAGAATGATTCAGCCCCAGCACATCCTGTTTGAATTCACTCTTATAGGGATCACAGTAAAACCCTGCTGCATATTTCTGAATCTCAGAAGACTCTGAAAGCTGTACACTAGTGTTAGCATGTAGAGTGTATGGTCTTTCTATGCCCAATCTTGTACTCTAAAATAAAGAAAAAGTGAGAAGGAGCATCCATATGTGTGACGTTACGAAAGCGTGAGTGAACCAGTGCTCCCTGTCCTGTAATACCCAGCAGGTTAGCCAAAGCAGACTTTTTGGATTTGAGATCCTCTATATGGCCTAATCTCCTGTGGAATCTGCTAAATTCTGTAGTTCCACCATTTCAGTCTTTAGATCTCTCATTGATCTGGCTATGTCTCTGGTGACATTGTGAGTGTACTGCTGGCAAAACTGCTTTATCTGGCACTTCCTAATGTCCCACCATTGCTGTAAAGAACTGAAATCAGACCTTCTGTTTCTGTCTTGACCCTAGAAAAACTTAAAAGCATCTCTAAAGTTGTCGTTATGTAAAAGGGCTGTATTAAAATGCTAGAAAGCACTATTTGTTTTAACATTCCTTACAGAAACCGAACACTGTACAAGAGAATGATCAGAGAAAACCAACTGGAATTATGTTACATTGTTTCAACACCTTAAAATGATGTTTAAAACAATAAAACCAATTAAGCCTTGCCATGGATATCAAATTATCTTTTGAATGTGTCCACATACTGCCTCTGGTTTCCATAAAAAGCTCTCCGAACGTCTTTCAGTTCGTATGATTTAATTAAATGTGTGAACCGACTAAGAGATGCAGGATGTGGTTCCTGATGATTTCTGTCTAGCTTGTAATTCTCTGTACAGTTGAAATCCCCTCCCAGAAATAAATAGTCCTCACTGTCACATTTACTGATTACTTCAAATAGCACATCCTTAAAATGTAGTCTTTCGGGGCCAAGGGTTGGAACGTAAACATTTATAAAAACTATTTTTGTATTTTAATATTGTGCTCTTACTTAATCAGTCTTTGACTACCTCCTCTACTTCAAGGGAACATGGCATAAAAAAATAATTCCAACCCCACCACTGATATTTGATTTATGACTGAGAATAATTTCTCCACTTCATTCCCTCTTCCACCGAATGTTGTTATCTAGGGAACTATGTATTTTTTTTCTTAAAATCAACCAGTTTAAACACAGCAGCTCTTTTCATGTCATCTCTTGCTCAATTTAGATTTAAAGTGCCTAATTCTATATTAAACATGAGGAAAATAGAGCTGAGCTGTGCCAACATCAAACCTACAGTAGCCAAAAAGATAAGAATAAGCAAACTTGCCTTAGTTATCATCACAAAGTTGCATTTTTGCTTTCTGTACAATTTTTTCAGTCTGAAGATTTTCTGTTCAGTAAGTGTGTTTTCCTCCAAATCCCCTGTGTTTTTCATAAAACATTTAATTGAGTCAATAAAAAGCTGCAAGTCTGGAAAGAAGTGTTCCATCTTGACTGACCTCAGGCCCTTTGCCTGTAAAAACTTCCTGATCTTCAGGAAAGCATAGCTCCCCCCTGTGTCCACCTGCATGTGTGTGTGTGGTGTGGAACTCAATCCACAGTCCCTTCCCTCTGTATTCTCCTCTGGTAAAGAGGAAGCTTTTTTGGAAGCCTTTTTCCTTTTGAAACCCTCTTTGCATTTGAATTGTTCTGTCCACCCTCTGTGGGCGTCCTTTTAATAGATATTTTCGTCATTTCATCATGCAACAGCATATCTTTCTCTTTCTGCAATACAGACTCTGCCACTCTAATAGCAGTCTGCCCTATTTGCTCTTTCAGACCACTATTCATATCTCGCCGAGCCAATTTGCTATGCTCCTTTTTCCCACTGTTCATTTTTTTACTCTATTCATCCTATATAAATGTAATGATTATTATTATTATTATTATTATCCTCCCTACCTGCTTATCCTGGCCACCAACGCCTCCTAATGGTTCAAATTCTGTTACCTTCTCATTCTGATCGCCTTTTCGACCTGCTCATTGTGCACACCGCCTTCTCCTACCTGCTCAGTCTGTCCACCTTCCTTATCTTTTCCAGCCTTGGTCTCTTTCTGTTTCACACAGCTTGATCATTTTCTACTGTCCCTCGCTCCCCCACCTCTTGTCTGCCCTGTGCCGACCCAGCAGTGCTGTGTCCAGCCGGAGATGCACCGCTCATGGTGGCATCGGGGGGAAGGCGGCAGCCCTTGAGGATCAGACCTTCCCACACTCCTTTTGGGACAAGACCTTATTAAATCCCCCTCTGATCCACATCCAAAACATTTCATCATACTGGATGTTACAAATTCAATGTTATCAAACTCGTCCATTCTGAATTTAAGGGCTAGATCCAAATCCTCCGTATTATTTTTCAGAATCATAAAAACTTGTGTACTATGAGATGCTACATGTTTCAAGAGAGGAGACTTGCAACCTGAAGAAACCAATTTAATTGGGGACACTAGCTGTTCGTATCTTGCAAGCTCCTTCTCACAAATGGGGGAGCATTAGAAATGGTGATTCTCTTGGCTGGATTAACCAGCAGCAGAACGGGAGTAAACATGTCCTTAATCACCACACCACGTTCCACAACCTGGTTGGCAACACTGTCAAAAAAAACAAAAAACTACAGCACTGTTCATTCTGGATGCAGATCATATACTTCCATATCCCACAAGTTCCCCTACCGCTATTCAGCACTCCTCCACCGAGCACTTGACCACCGGGCCCAGTTTAATTGCATGCTGGCGTGTCAAATTGTGGAACGCCATTCCTCCACCTCCCACAGCAGGCATACAGCCCCGCTGGGCTGGTAGCACTGCTACAACACTAAACAAAAAACAACTCCACTTAACACCACCACTGAAGCCATAGCTGAAGCAAAAAAAGAAACAACAAAAAGCACATGTAAATGTCAAGACGGGTAGAAAAACGTTTTAGCAACTCACTCACACCGAAGCAACACGCTACAACTCTGTTCATTCACCCGCACTTCCGCTCAGAGAGAGAGAGAGAGAGAGAGAGTTTGCAGGTGAAAAGATGGATGACTTGTTTTAATAAGCTTCTTGTCCCCGAGCCTATTTATTTGTTTGGGGTTGGAGGTTAGCAAGTCAGCAACAAACACTTCACAAGACTTTAGAGTCAAGACAACAGAGACGGGGAGGTGTTGGGAGAGCGTACCTTTTGGTTGGGCTGATCTGAGTCTCCGTCCAAATGCTGCACAAATTTCCAGCGCATTTTCCAAAAAGGCTGCCAAAGAAAGTGTGAATCAATGTGCATTTCCATGAGCTACTGTTGTGAGAATAAGGTGCAACATGATGACATCATCAGAAGAGCACCGGCCAGTGGAAATGGAGAGATGTGATGTAGCATGAGTTGCTGTTGTCAGGGTGGTCATAACAACTCTGTCAGTTGTCCATCACTCTATCACAGAGGACATGACATGGTTTGTTTAGTAAGGACTGAAATGGTGATTGACCCACAACCAAGTCCATCATACATCTGGAAACAGTTCTGAGACACATTTCATTAACCAGCTTTATGAAGCATGGGAAGCTTTACATCAGTTACACAAAAATCTGTTTCCATTGCTTTTTATCGCATTTTCTCTTTGTCGACATGCTGTCTTTTCCACCTCAGCCCAGCGTTAAAGCTTTTTTGGTTGTATCATTTAGGTGTGTTTTTGAATATCTGGCATTTCCATTCAGGTTTTCTTATGTGCAAATTCAAAATGCTAAGGGCCATTTTGGCTGGTCCTCACTTCTTCAGGGTTGATTTTATGATTAGGCCTTGGGTTTAGGGCTAAGGTTCGATTAGGTCATGATTTCCTAGACTTTCCATGTGTTGGGGCATGCACACAGCACAAACACATAACAGAGAGAGAAAGTGAAATCAATTCAAAGAGATTTATCTTAACATGATAACATGATGTTGGCGACAGGCATGTGCGCAAGTCCATGAATACTGGGTGGCATCCAGCGCTTTACCTGTGCCCCGTTCGTAGGGTTAGTGCTTGTGTCAGGAAGGGCATCCGACGGATAATTTGGCCAAATCATTATGTGGATTGACAAGACCATACCGGATCAGTCGAGGGCCGGGTTAACAACAGCCACCATTGGTGCTGTGCCCTCACCGGGTACAGATGGAAACTATAAAATCCGCTGTGGCGACCCCTGAGAACCAGGAAACAAGCCGAAAGAAGATGATGCATTGTGGTATTCCATATTGTCATTATGAGTTGAAAGATTATTATCATTATTAAACGTCATTATTCATCATCATCGTTATTTATTATTGGAAAACTTCATATGTAACATGTCCGTGAATGTTCTCATTCAACCAGGTCATGGTTATCCAAAGGAGTTGAATCAAGTGCAACTGGACTTGGTATATATCCGTGAAGACGTTTCGCCTCTCATCCAAGAGGCTTCCTCAGATGGGCGCTGCCATAACATCGGTACACAAAAGAGCCACTCATATCTATGGCTGTGTTAGCGACGGGCGTTGGTAAACATCAGATCACAAAGAGTCACGCATATCAATAGCTGACAACGACTCCTAGAGGATAAATTCTGAGTCTCATCAGCAGCCAGTCAGACTAGCTTGGTCTAGTCAGAAAGGCACGAACTGAGGAAGCCTCTTGGATGAGAGGCGACACGTCTTCACGGATATATACCAAGTCCAGTTGCACTTGATTCAATTCCTTTGGATATTCATACGTAACATGGAGGTAAACAATGTGTCATGCATAGGGGCACACTATTTGTATGCCATTTCACCCGGGGTTAACATTAGGTCAATAATAAGGGTCAAGGTTAGGTTGAGTTGAGGATTAATGTGAGGGTTGAGGTTAAGGTTGAAAACGATGAGGTCTGAAATGGTCATTGGTTCATCTCAGTTGGACATGGGAGTTGATGTGACGATTCGTTGAAAAGAAGCAGTTCAAATGATTTGTTCACGAGTTGGACAAGTCTAATGTTGGGGAGGAGAGTGTCATTTACTCTCAGTGCTGGCAGTTCCAGCCATTATCCAGACCGCTTACCCTGCTCTCAGGGTCACTGGAGCCTATCCCAGCAGTCATTGGGCGGCAGGTGGGGAGACACCCCGGACGGGCCTCCAGGCCATCACACACACACACACACACACACACACACACACACACACACACACACACACACACACACACACACACACACACACATACCTAGGGGTGATTTAGTGCGGCTGATCCACCTGACCTACATGTCTTTGGACTGTGGGAGGAAACCGGAGCCCCCAGAGGAAACCCACGCAGACATGGGGAGAACATGCAAATTCCACACAGAGGACGACCCGGGATGACCCCCAAGGTTGTGCTACCCCGGGGCTCGAACCCAGGACCTTCTTGCTGTGAGGCGACCGCGCTAACCACGGTGCCAATGATGGCCATGCTGGTAGTTTAAAATGATAATTCATTTGCATGACAAGACAGTGACTGTCTCGAGAACGTTGCCTCGGTGGTACTGGTGTGTAACTGGGAGAGACTGGTCAGTAACATCGGCAGTCACACACACTGGACCTTGCATTAGCATCTCGCAGCCATAAAGAGGAGGGAGTAATGTGTCATCTTCTGGGCTGAATAGATTCGGAGTGCTGTGTTGTGCAGGGATGCTGTGGGCTTGTCTTGTGGGAGCCTGAATGAGGGGAAGTGTTGCAGACACATTAAGGGAGACGTGTTTCATGTTGCTCACTGTCATTTCCCCAAGCTGTGTCGGCCTCAGCACCACAGACACAACATTGTTTTGGAGTGAAATGGATGTTGTTGTTTTTTTTTGTGTGTTTTGGTCGCCTCTGTGTGTGTGTGTGTGTGTGGGTGTGTGGGTGTGTGTGTGATTTTGAGAGTAGGTACTCTTATATGGAGTTGCTTTGATGTATTTTTCCCCAAATGCTTTTAAGGTTGATGTTTCCTGAACAAACACCACAAGTCAAATCTGTTTATCTCTCTCTGTCTGCCTGTCTGTCTGTTTGTCTGCCTGTCTGTCTATGTTTCTATCTGTCAATCTGTCCGTCTGTCTGTCTATGTTTCTATCTACCTGTCTGTCTGTCTGTGTTTCTGTCTACCTGTCTGTCTGTCACTGTCTTATGTTTTTATCTATCTGTTTCTGTCTGTCTGTCTGTCTGTCTGTCTATCTGTCTGTGTTTCTATCTATCTGTCTGTCTGTCTGTCTCAGGTTTTTGTCTTTACCTTTGTCTTTTCAGGTATAGAGACAATAATTAGTGATACCTTTCCTTCTTCTCTCTGTGACATAAGAATTGCGCTATGAGATGATGATCATTGTAGAGGCTCACACTTAATCACCCTCTCTTTGTCTCTCTCTCTCTCTCTGTCTCCTCTCTCTGTCTCTCTCTGTCTCTCGCTCTGCCCCCCCCCCCCCCAATGTCCTTTCTGCAGGACAATAGAAACAGTTTGTCATCGTTTCACGGTGTGGACGGTTTGAAAACCTATTTCTTGTAATAAATACTGTGTTTGAACATTTTCTGAAACTTCTTCATTTTATCAGCTGGATTACAAAAAGACACACCAGTCTGAATATCAGCTGTTGGACTAGAATGTAAACTAAATAAATGTGCTTTTGTGATATTGGGCTATACGAATAAAATTGACTTGACTTTTGAAAATTAAAAAAAAACTCTCTCTCTCTCTCTGCACTGCATGCTGGGAGGTTGGGTGTGTCCGCATGAGTGAGGGTGTTGGAACGAGCTTGAGTGTTTTTTGGCTTAATTTACTGTTTTTCTACTGGTTTCCCTTTTCTTTCTACATGGTCAGGTAAGAGGAATTTACTTTTACTTCGTTGCTACTTGTTGGGAAGTGACTGGAGTAGCTGGTTGCAGTTTGGTGGTGTGCAGTACGGCGCCCCTCCCTGGTGAGGGTTCGCCTCCCCTGTCTATCAGACACCAGGTTAGAGTCATGGCTGACACGTGATACACTGTCGAACAGGTACCGTTTGGCTGTGAGACTATCACGTACAGCTCTTGGATGAAGAAAGCCGTTGTGGCTTTGCTCCGAGAGGAGCGTTTGGTCCACCTACTGGTTGCAGTGGCGCCCCCAAGGGGTGGCCAGGGGTGGCCACGGCCACCCTGATACTATCCCTGGCCCCCCCACTGGCCCCCCCAGCCACGAGTCGCATATGCAGAATATGCTTCCGATTATGCATAATATGCTTCTATCTGATATTTTATATTAGGTGCTGTTCATTTAAATCAATAATGTATATTTTTCTTAACTCTCATATTGACAGTTTTCAACTAGCCTATACAGTATACTACAACAGCATCATAGAATTCCCGAAATTCAGTCATGGCTTTTGGTTTTGGTGTGCCACCCCAAGATTTTCAGTGGCCCCATTTGGCCCCCCCTATGAAACATTTCTGGGGGCGCCACTGACTGGTTGAGAGAGGCCTGGTGCTGGACGATCTGTTTGTAGCCGTGTCGCCATTGTTTGTGCCATCGACACGTGTTACAGTGTCAGGCATACCTCCGTTTATCCCGAACGAGCTCACTGAAAGAGAACTGAGTCGTTTCGGAAAGTTGCTAGTGGGTTCAGAACAGTTAATCTGAGCTGTGACGACGCTAGACTGCAGCATGTTGACTCCCTGTGGAGACAGACCTTCATGTATGTAAATGATTCTTCACAACATCTACAAGTGTCATTTAGAGTCAAATATGAATGCGGTTTCTACATTCTGTATGCAAGTTCTGGCAGGATGAAATGTTTCGAGTGTGGCGATGTCGGCCACAAATGTTCATCCTGCCCGCACAGGGAGCCCACGGCGGGCAGTAGTTCAGGCGAGCCACGGCCTGGAGGTGCCGCTAAGAGCGGTAGCCCTCAAACAGCGCAGCAGGCAGCGGGAGATGCCGCAACCAGTGATCCGCAACCTGATATGAAGGGAAATGGAGAAGAAGAAGAAAACGGGGCAAGGCAGCAATAATGAAAGTGATGGTCATTTAAGTGATACTGAAGCACAGGTTATGGATGCATGCAGAGATTGAGGACAGACAGAACAAATGAGAGACAGTCACCCAGCAGAGGCCGAGTCAGATCTCTGCAACAGGTGAGTCACACTGAAAACGCTAGAAATGAAGATGAGGAAATGTTAGAGGAGGGCAGCCAATCACAGTTTACTGATATTATGTCACAAGGTGATCAGGAGTCATATTCTTTAAAGGAGATGATTGATTTCCTTGATGAAACTTATGGCAGACAGTCTGTGGAAATAGCAGAGTTCTTCTCTGATGTGGACAGGTTTGATTACTCGGTTATGAAGATTAGAAATATGTCTGGATATGAAGAGCTCAGTAAACAGAAGAGGTTTCGTCTAAAGAAGAATCTGACTAAACTTAGGAAAGAAAGGCGAGGAAATGTTCCTTTAAATGTACAAAATTAGAAAATTGGTGATACACAAAAGGTGTTTTTCTCTTGGAAGGGTTTCACTGTCTTCTCCTTCCTTTTCTTTCTTTTTTTAATGGAAAGTTTGCGGGTAGGAAGTTTGAATATTAATGTGCAGCAACTTTTATACCATAACAACTTTGGAGTGAAGCAGCATATGTCTTGCTTCATAGGGTTATGAACTTGAACTATGACATACACTTGTTCCTTCGGACCTAGCTGGCATGGAGTTCATTAAGACACCCTTCTATCAGTCTGTTCTCCAAGCTTGGGGAACAGTCTTAAGAACCAGAAGAGACTACTCCCAGCTCTATGGCAGTGTAGGGGAGGAACCACTGGTCTGTAACTGTACGTGTACGGAGATCCCTCACAGGAGCTGGATTGACCACGTTAGCGTTTCTCAGATCAGGAGGACGTTGGAAGACAGCTGACATTTTGAGCCAAGAGACTGGCTTTAAATCTCTTCGTCTAATGGAGAGGTTGTTGGAGGACTTGATCACTGCACTTCCTGGCTTCTTCAGAGAGACTAGGAGCAGAGTTTGGAGAGGATCAGCCAGCTGTGCGGCCTGTTTTTTCCATCTTTGTCCATCTGTGCAGCAGTGGAGGAGCAGGAGGAAGTGAAGGGCCATTCTGTCATGGCTTCTCGAGTACATCACAGAAGGCCTTGTATGCAGTCACTGTAAAGTTTCTCCACAGAACATCACTAGCTGGTGTACAGGAGTTGAGGTGGTTGAGTGTGTTGGTACCAGGCTCATCCCCCAAGGGCAGCTGGAGGTCCCTGTACAAACCCCCCATTGAGAAACACACTGGATCTACAGTAGAGGGTGGTACATGGGGCTGTGACTATGAACAGACATGTGGTGCACATTGATCCTAGGGCAGGGAGCCACTGCTCTTTCTGTACTGATGAGGGAACTCTACAGCATTTCTGGCTCAGATGTCCCAGGCTGAGCCCTCTTTTCTCTGTACTGCAGCGATGGCTCAGAGGTTTAGGAGAGTTTGTCGAAGACAGCCTGTTTGTCTTTGGTCCAAGGTACACGGCAGCACAGTGCAGACGTGTCACCTTGGTTAATTTTCTGATAGGTCAGGCAAAAAAGAGCGTTTGGCTCAGCAGAAGAAACAAAATGAAAGGCACAGGGTCCAAAGATGCTACACTCATGTTCAGGGGTCTAGTGGCTGCTCGGCTGAAAACCTGAGTTCACGTTTTTGAAAATAATTTCAAACTTGGAGGAATGTGTTTCTGTTTGGGGACATGGGGATGTTCTGTGCACTGTAGAAAACCAGCTGCTTCTGAATTTCTGAAAAAAAGGGGGAGGTGTGTATCTTCTGTTGTTACTGTGTGTGTGGATTGTTGTGTTTTCATTATGTACTATATGAGTATCTGTGTTAATACTGTTGTCTTACTGTGAATGAAAAATTGGACAATTAAAGACCTGGTTAAAGGTCAAGGTCTCTCTCTGTCTCTCTTTCTCGCTCTCTCTCTGTCTGTCTGTCTGTCTGTCTGTCTGTCTCTCTCTCTTTCTCGCTCTCTGTCTGTCTGTCTGTCTGTCTGTCTGTCTGTCTGTCTGTCTGTCTGTCTGTCTGCCTGTCTCTCTCTTTCTCGCTCTCTGTCTGTCTGTCTGTCTGTCTGTCTGTCTGTCTGTCTGTCTGTCTGTCTGTCTGTCTGTCTGTCTGTCTGTTTCTCTCTCTTTCTCGCTCTCTGTCTCGCTCTCTGTATCTGTCCATGTCACCTGTTTTGTCTTGTTATACCTCTGCACTGTGATTTCCTGTCTTCAGGAAAATGAGCTTTGTGGTTCTTCTGTAACTTCTAGGGTGTCGACTAAAGTTTATCATTCTCTATTTTCAACCCTTTAGTCTTCTGTTTTTTGTCCATGTTTTCTGTTCTCTCATCTCTCTTATTTTTCCATCTTTCTGATGCCTCTTTTTTATATTCAGTTGTGTTTAGTTTCATTTTTTGTTCCATTGTTAGAGGAGATGGAGACTGAATGATGTTTTTTTCTCTTTTTAGTTGATTTTCAAACACTATCCAGTTGAAGCACAACTTTACCTTAAATAGATCATCTAAATTCACATTTCCACTTTTCACTGCTCCTCGCTTCTCCTTATTCCATTATATTTGTTACATTTGGTTGCATTTTTTTCTTTCTTTCTCTCTTTTGTTCTCTCTTTCTTTCTTTTATAAATTATGTGAGATGAATTACTTGAGCCATTTACCTGATAAACGGCTGTGATAAGTGTGTGTGTGTGTGTGTGTGTGTGTGAGAGAGAGAGAGAGAGAGAGAGAGAGAGAGAGAGAGAGAGAGAGAGAGAGAGAGAGAGAGAGAGAGAGAGAGAGAGAGAGAGAGAGAGAGAGAGAGAGAGAGAGAGAGAGAGATATTGTGAACATCAGGAGCTCTGGGAGTTCAGTACATTATTTTTTTACTTAAGTGTACTATATGCCCTGTGTGGTGTCAGACAGTATGTCTGATCTGTCTGTTCCTCTGTCATCTTTTGCAGGTGTCATAGATGGAACCTTGCTAAACATCTGCGATGGGCGGAGCCTGTTGTATAATCATTATGACACTTCTGCTTTGACCTGCCCACATTTCATCTAACATCCAACCCAGATTTGTCCAGTGGTGCTGAGACTTGTTTAACAGCACATGGGTGATGAAAGGGATTCATTTTCTTCTTTCTTCTCCCCCCCTCTCTCTTTATCCTCTCCCAGGTACTTTACCAACATATCCATCGGTGGGCGGGACTATTCCTTCAACAGTGATGGCTACCTGTCCAATCCGCTGCTGGACGTCATCTCCTACACCAATGGGAGAGGCTGGGAGGAGGTCAGTGCCACAGCTGTTCAACTCCACACTTAATTACAGCGACACGGCAGCTCGCCTGGATAACCACAATTTCATGCCCCATCAAACATGCTAACTCATCGCCCTTCATTTTCGCTGACCCGCCGTATGCCGACTCATCAGCGCTCCCACTTCCCATCACATCTCCACTAAAGCCTTCGTACTCCGTCTCGCTTTATAGCTCTCCTTTCATCTTAGCTTCTTTCCCCAGCCTGGTTAACCAATGCTAATTCATAGTCCAATATCCTGTCTGTCAGAGGCCCAGTGTAGCAGCTGTACAGTGATCACATCACTCCAAGCTTTGCCCTCCGAGGGCTCACTCAATTCCCCTCCGGTCCTTCTGACCTGAGCAAAACAAGTAAACCTCCTTCTCCTGTCCTGCTGCCTTTCTGTTTGCCGCTGACCTTTTTACAACTCAATATATTTACCACTCGGCTTCTTCAACACCCCCTCCACCCCAGAGAGAGAGAGAGAAGGAAAGAAAGAAAGAAAGATCTTTCAAAAAAGGACACATAAACAATTAAAGGTGTTGCTCTGACAGTGAGATTCCATGCCCTTGGATCTTGAGATGACTCTAGTTTTTGAAGTTCTCGTTGAGGTTATACTTCCTGTTTGATTTTTGTTAGTTTGTTTTAAGGGTTGTGTGTCTCCTCCTAAAAAGGGGTAACGGTCACATTGGAAATAAAGCAGCGTAGATGAAACACAGATGTCGAATACAAGCTAGACATTTCACAAAGGAGGCTAATAACCCTGCTATCTAGACCACTGTCGTCTTTTAAATGAACGGTTTCCTACGGAACAAGGTAACTTGCAGTTCTCATGCGTTAACATGGACATGAAGTAGTCACTCAAGTTATCATGATTTACTAAATGTGTTTCCACTCGAATCAACAATTATATAACAAACATGACAAATTTAAACATATAGGGGCTGCCCCAGTGGCTCACCTGGTAGAGCGCGTACCACAGAAGGCTGAGGCCTTCCTGCAGCCGCCTGGGTTTGAATCCGGCCCGGGACCTTTGCTGCATGACATCCCCTCTCTCTCCCCCGCCTTTCCTGTCTTGCTCCACTGTCACTTAAATAAAGCAGAAAATGCCGAAAAAATGATAACAAAAAAAATCTAAACATATAAAAGAAAAAATGAAGTCCTGTCACAACTTTCGTGGCAAGGGCACCACCATCTTGCATTACAGTAACCTTTGACGTCATGGGGTTGGTTGGCTTCGCTGTGTTCAATAGACACAACAGTAGAGGCAGTGAAAGATAGAGACAGTGATAGTTGGAGACTGAGGAGCCACAGGACAGAAGAAGACAAAAGGGAGGCCACTATTGCATTGCTTCTGAATGGAAAGATAAGTTTTACAGGGTTACAGCAAAGGACAAAAGTCTGTATTCATAAACTGCTGCTGAAATGGAGAAGAGTACTGAATCATTTCTGCACCGTCAGACTTCTTCATTCTGTCAGATTCCAGAGTACGCCTGCTGTATACTGATGATCTCACTCCAAAGCTATTGAGGGTGAATTCGGCTGAATATCCATATATCCAACATCAGACTTGACACCACGGTGTTTTGATGTAATATCCCAAATGTTGGTTACATAATGTGCTGTGCAGCGTGATGTAAACAAACTACGCACAGAAAGCATCCATGTGGCATCATATTGTCATGTCAGACCTCTCACACATGTTTGGTGTCACACTGGCTTGTTCACCAGAAGCTTGTGGCTTAGTCGGCTGTTTGAATCAGCAAACAACAACAAATGTTAGGTACCATCATTGTAGGCTAATGGCGGCTAGCATCAACTAGCTAACACTAGGGTTTCGGCGAAGTGACATTAACAAAAACGTGTCAGTCAGACAACAACTATCTGTAAACAAACTCTGCACTTGGAAACATTCTTCAAACTGTATGCCATTGTACCGAAAACAAATTCCACCGGCCTTGGTCGTGTGGCCTATAAAACAATCTAATCTAATATAATATTCCTGTCTGGCCAACACCATGTAGCATGTATTTGTTTAATTTACTGCATAAGGTTAACATTATTAGTTTATTTGCCGGTGGTTACAGCTACCTTGACTTACCAGCTATTGACAGGATGCTCCAGTGTTTCAGCTCGGACATCTAAAGCATTGTTACTTCCAGCATGTCCCCCTCCCGGCATATTATGCTGAATGTGCGCATGGTGATGTGTGACCACGCAATACATGATCCAGACCAGCCTCCTGACAACAGGTGGACTCCAATACGGTGGGTAACAGCCACACTGACACCAGATAGTGTTGCCGACCCGATCTGCTCCCCAGTGTACCAGTTCCATGACTTATGGTCTTATTGGGCTCATCTCTGGTGGGAATGAGTTCACCTACAGGTGGGAGATTGACCCTCTCATGTCCTGGTGTGGCCAAAACAACTTGGAGCTCAACACTCTAAAGACCGTTGAGATGGTGGTATACCTCAGAGAGTACCCATCCCCACACGACCCCATCACCCTGTGGCTCCCCAGTTGACACTATGGAATCCTTCTACTTCCTGGGCACCATCATCACTCAGGACCTCAAGTGTGAGCTGAACATCAGCTCCCTCGCCAAGAAGGCACAGCAGAGGACGTCCTTCCGTTGCTGAAAAAGTTGAACCTGCCAAAGCCAATGATGGTGCACTTTTACACTGCCATCATTGAGCCCATCCTCACCTCCTCCATCACGATCTGGTACGCTGCTGCCACTGCCAAGAACTAGGGCAGACGGCAGCATATCATTTGCTCTGCTGAGAGGGTGATTGCCTACAATCTGCCATCCCTCCAGGACCTGTACACTTTCAAGACACTGAGGCAAGCAGGAAAGATCATGGCCGACCCTTCCCACCTACGCCATTGTGTCTTTAAATACTTCCCCTCTGACAAGAGGCTAAGGTCTATAAAAAACAGAACCTCGAGCCACAAGAACAGCTTCTTCCCTACAACAGTAGACCTTCCTAACAAGCCCCCAGACACCCACAAACTCCCACCCCTTTTATCTTCCCCACTGTGCTCTCTGTATATGGACACCTTGCATAAAACATGCACTACCTTACTTTTTCTCTCTCAATGAACATTGTGTCCAGATGAAGTGATTTAACTTTCTGTGACATGCACTACCCTGTAAGTATCTCTTATTCTGTAAATAGCTTCTTAAAATTCTTATTAAGCGTTTTGTAAATACAGCTCCTGCCATCCAGTGCCGGGCATCAGGGGCTGCCACGTGATCTCATGTTCAACTCTGAACCACTGTTGATTGCACTTCATTGCACCTTACTTTTATTTGTATTTGATCATGTATATATTTTATTTATTATTCTTTTTGACTTTTATCTTTACTACTACTACAACTTTCAGCTGCTCCCGTTAGGGGGCGCCACAGCGGATCCTCCGTTTCCATCTCTGCCTGTCCTCTGCATCTTCTTCTGGCACGCCAGCCACCTGCTCTAAACCTCCTCTTTGGCCTTCCTCTTCTCTTCCCTGGCAGCTCCATATTCAGCATCCTTCTCCCAATATACCCAGCATCTCTCCTCCACACATGTCCAAGCCATCTCAATCTTGCCTCTCTTGCTTTGTCTCCAAACCGTCCAACCTGAGCTGTCCCTCTAATATACTCCTTCCTAATCCTGTCCTTCTTCGTCACTCCCAATGAAAATCTTAGCGTCTTCAACTCTGCCACCTCCAGCTCCGCCTCCTGTCTTTCCGTCAGTGCCACTGTCTCCAAACCATACAACATAGCTGGTCTCACTACCACCTTGGAAAACTTCTTTAACTCTTGCTGATATCCTTCTTGTTGGTACCTGCATATGTATTCCATCTTGCTCCTACTGACTTTCATTCCTCTTCTCTCCAGTGCATACCTCCACCTCTCCAGGCTCTCCTCAACCTACAACCTACTCTCGCTACAGATGACAATGTCATCCATGAACATCATAGTCCACGGAGACTCCTGCCTGATCTCGTCCGTCAACCTGTCCATCACCATTACAAACAAGGCTCAGAGCCGATCCTTGATGTAATCCCACATCCACCTTGAACCCATCCGTCATTCCAACCGCACGCTTCACCAGTGTCACACTTCCCTCATACATATCCTGCACCACTCCTACATACTTCTCTGCCAATCCCGACTTCCTCATACAATACCACACCTCCTCTCTCGGCACCCTGTCGTATGCTTTCTCTAAATCCACAAAGACACAATGTAACTCCTTCTGACCTTCTCTATACTTCTCCATCAACATTCCCAAAGCAAACATCACATCTGTGGTGCTCTTTCATGGCACGTAACCATACTGCTGCTGCTGATCATCACCTCTCCTCCTCTTAACCTAGCTTCTATTACTCTTTCCCGTATCTTCATGCTGTGGCTGATCAACTTTATACCTCTAGCTACTACAGTTCTGCACATCACCCTTATTCTTGATTATGACTTTTATCTTCACTATTAACAGTTAATTTTTTTCCATTGTGCACCAACATACCAAGATAAATTCCTTGTATTTTCTTGTACTTGGCAATAAATATGATTCTGATTAGTATGTGAGTAAAAAGTATAATGACTACAGGTGTACTACTTCATCACAGAGCCGCGCCACTCTTTCAGCTCTCTGTGGGTTAATGATGACACGCTGCGTATGAACTTGTACCAGTGTGGTGACCCACGTCTTTTTTTTTAAACGTAAAAATAAAAAATCGTTTTAACTCGTGAAAAGTGCCATTCTGCCAGTTAGGTTTTGTGTCACCCATTGTCATCGTCATGTGCATTGCGATGCATTGTGGGATACTCATGACAGCGTAGTGTCCAGTGTTTGCATACTATGGTATTTCTCTGGATGTAGTGTGATGGCTGGGTAGTTTTCACACATGGAAAACAGGCAGTGGAAAGAAGAACCGGAGGTGGTCCCCGGGCGCTGCAGCTGCCCACAGGATGGGTTACATGCAGAGAACAGTCGTCGTAAGAACACAATGACAAATAAAGTGGCTTTCTTTTCTTTCTTCTACTATTTGATTCATACTATAGTTTAGGACAAAAACACTGCGTAAACTATTTTGGTTAACGAAGCAGCATGCTCGTATGTGATTTCAGATGCAGCCATAGTCTGGCTGAAATCATTGGTCTCTGGTCCATTTTTGAAATAGTTTTTTTTTTTTTCTTCTCTCTGACCTCCAAGTTTCAGTTGCGCTCTATGGAATAAATAGCTTTTTATTTTTGAACTTTACAGTAGCTCTCTTTTGAGTCTTCTTTTTCCTTTTGTTTTGGTGATTTCCTATGATTCATCAAACCCACAGTAAATGTGTGTTCATCTGAGCACAGCCAACGTCTCTATTCTCTCTTAAGTGGTCACATGGGTCAGGATTCAGAACTGAAGGGGTATGACAATGACTGTTTGATGGAAATAAAGAATCCATAAAAGTAAAAAAACCAAAAAAAATGTCCCACATTTCTGTGGACATACAGGCCCGAGATTCTGAAATGATCTCAGTTCTTGAATTCCCCTTTTAAAATAAAGGTCATGGAGCTGATCTTCATTACAAGGCAGGACGTTTACCACCGTTGGGACGTAATGAAGAAGGATTGGCAACACTTTACTCCAGTAATTCCATCCATCCATTATCCAAACCGCTTATCCTGCTCTCAGGGTCACGGGGATGCTGGAGCCTATCCCAGCAGTCATTGGGCGGCAGGCGGGGAGACACCCTGGACAGGCCGCCAGGCCATCACAGGGCTGACACACCTTATGTTTAGTCATAATCAGTAGAAAGTCAGACAGAATAATCATAGAAACCTGTTTCCTTTGAAGGGCTCGGTGTCAGCTGGCCCGCTGCCAAATGTCTTCCTCGTCTGTTACTCATAGTGTCTGTTATTTCTTGCTTCCAGTCATCCTAACATCTTTATTTCACAATGGTCTGAACCTCAGAAATGACCATTAGATTCTGATGCACTTTCAGCTTTAATGTTAATAAGTCAACCTTTGACCTTTGGGAACACCTACTTCATGGTGCTAAAGGCAGAACAGTAAACCAGTATTCCATCACTGGAAAATGGCTATAGCCTCGTCCGCTCTCTACTTCCTGTATTGATTTTTCAGCTGATGGAAAGCGGCTATAGACACTGATCGATAAGTTCGGGGGCCACTCGCGTGCATAGTGGTGTTGGCAAAGATAGATAAAATGAAAAGACCACGGCACATCAAGACTGACAGATGTGTGCAAGTGTCCTGCTCACGCACCTTCTCTTTTTTTTTATCTGCTGGACACTCTGTTCTTTTGCCCGGTACCAGATGAATTGGCAGCCATGTTATTTTTCAGGAGAAAGATCCCTCTGCTTTAGTGATTGGTGTTTTTTAAATGAAAATAGATTCAGCTAAGTCTCAAATCAGGGGGTTGTCCAGGTGGTGAGGTGCTCTGTTCCTTTGCCTACCAACACGAGGATCAGAGGTTTGAATCCCCGTGTTGCCTCCGGCTTGGTCGGGCGTCCCTACAGACACATTTGGCCGTGTCGGCGGGTGGGAAGTCGGATGTGGGTATGTGTCCTGGTCGCTGCACTAGCGCCTCCTCTGGTCAGTTGGGGCACCTGTTCAGGGGGGAGGGGGAACTGGGGGAGAATAGCATGATCGTCTCATGTGCTCCGTCCCCCTGGTGAGACTCCTCACAGTCAGGTGAAAAGAAGCGGCTTGTTACTCCACATGTATCGGAGGAGACATGGTAGTCTCGGCTCAGAAGAGAGGGGTAATTGGCCAAGTACAACTACGGATTAAAAAAGGGGGGGGGGTAAGTCTCAATTCAGGAAGAGTTTGACATGTTCCCTGTGAGCAAAGGCCTTCCATTATGCATAAGCATTACGTGTTAGCATTACCATTAGCCTTTCATTAAGTGTTAGCATTAACATTAGCCTTTCAATAAATGTTAGCATTAACATTAGCCTTTCATTAAGTGTTAGCCTTTCATAAAGCATTAGCATTAACATGAGCCTTTCAGTAAGCGTTGGCATTAACATTAGCTTTTCATTAAGTGTTAGCATTAACATGAGCCTTTCATTAAGCGTTAGCATTAACATTTGTCTTTCATTAAGTGTTAGCATTAACATGAGCCTTTCATTAAGCTTTAGCATTAGCCTTTCATTAAGCGTTAGCATTAACATTACCCTTTCATTAAGTGTTAGCATTAACAGTAGCGTTGGCTACATTCTGTAGGTGTGTCATAGAGGTTTGTGCTGAACTTAGCAGTTTACCATCACACATGTTCCAGTTTCACCTTTTCAGATTGTGGCAGGATGAGGAAAAACACAGGAGACAAAGGTGAGTTTGAACTTTGTTTCTCAGCTCCAAAACCAAACTTAAACAGGAACAACCCTGCACCAGAGAGCCCGGGAACGTAAACCACGTCCCCAGCTCACAGCCCTGCTGGGTGAGAGACATAGCCCCTGGTGTCTGCCACACAGCCTCCCCCCGAACACCCAGGAGGGACTCCTGGAAACAAAAACAGTTTCTCACTGGAGGCTTAAGCAGCCTGCCATAACGGCTGCGCCGTCCCTCAGCCGAAACAGTAGGTGAAACACAGTCCAAAGCCGGCTGAGAAGCAGAACGCTGAACCTGTGAAGACACTGCCGGGGTCCTGGAAGGAGGGCGACCCCGACGGGGAACCTGGGTCGGAAACACAACTTCACCTGCCACCCTGTGCGCCGGTTTAAGCCTATCAAGCATGACACGCTCCCTACGCCCACCCATATCCAGCACAAAACCCTTAGTGCCCGTCTCAAGAACCCGAAATGGGCCATCGTATGGGGGTTGGAGGGGCGAGCGGTGAGCATCATGCCGTCCAAAAACAAAACGAGCCGACATGAGCTCCGCAGGCACGAACGACCGCGGAAAACAGTGGTGAACGGGGCCTGGAACCCGAGTGCTGTCGGACAAAAAAGGATAAACGGCCGGACGGGGTCGAGGAGCAGAACTCCCAGGCAAAAACTCCCCAGGGACACGGAGCGGCTGACCGAGCACCAGCTCAGCGGGCGAAGCGTCGAGGTCCTCCTTAGGAGCCGAACGCAACCCGAGCATAACCCAAGGTAAACGGTCCACCCAGTTACCATAAGAGAGCGCAGCGCTGCCTTGAGCGACCAGTGAAAACGTTCACACAAGCCGTTAGCCTGAGGGTGGTACGCGGTAGTGCGGTGTACCTGCACACCCAAGGATCGCGCAAGTGCCGACCAGAGCTCTGACACGAACTGGGGGCCCCTGTCTGAGGTGATATCTGATGGAGTGCTGAAACGGGCAACCCAGGAGGAAAGAAACGTGCGTGCAACGTCCGAGGATGTTGTGGAGGACAGAGGGACAGCCTCTGGCCACCTGGTGGTCCGATCTCAAACGTGCACGGAGGGACACAGCGCCTAGCCTTGCCGCCGAACCGCTGGTGGAAGAAACAGAGGCCGCTCCCGCGCCGTCTCCGGGCAGTCAAGCCAGCCACCACTGCCGGGTCCGCGTCCTCCGACGCCGGCTGCAGAGGCTCCGATGCTACACTCTGCACAGAGAACCGTCTGGTAGCCAGCAGTACCCGATCGGCCTCCTCAGCCAAACCTCGGCAGTCACCAGCGGCCAGACACGGGGAGTTAGCCAAAGCTGCGCGCACAGCAGACGGGAGCTGGCGCAGAAAAACGTGCGGGAAAAGGAACCCACCTTCGTCCGAGCCTAGCAGCGACAGCATATTGTCCATGAGATCCACAGCCGTCCCGTCACCCAAACCAGATAGGGAAATGATCCTATCTGCCCTCTCTGCGGCAGATAGGCTGTACCTCCGGAGCAGAAGATGTTTGAGGGCGAAGTATGTACCGTGTTGCGGGGTGGGGGGGCAACAGCTGCATGGCCCGGCGTTTGGACTGCTGGTCCAGCACAGCGACGACCAAATAGTATCTGGAGTCGTCCGCGGAGATTCCCCGCAGGTGGAACAGCGCCTCAACATGCTGGAACCATGAAGCCGGGTCGCTCTGCCAGAACTCTGGGAGCTTCACAGCCGCGTCGAGGACGGCCGGCTGTGAGAGTTGGGGCGGCGTGGCCCAAGTGGATTCGCACTCTTCTTCTGCTCCAAACATGTTCAATTCGGGGTCACCAATGTGGCAGGATGAGGAAAAAGACAGGAGACGAAGGCGAGTTTGAACTTTATTCCTCAGCTCCAAAACCAAACTGAAACAGGACCAACCCTGCACCAGCAAGCCCAGGAATGTAAACCACGCCCCCAGCTCACAGCCCTGCTGGGTGAGAGACATAGCCCCTCGTGTCCGCCACAAGATGACCTTTTCTTTTCCAAAAGTCACATCACCATTTGTTCATTGTCCATCCCTGCTATGTTCATGAGCTCACATTATGAAGGTCACCAGTCCATTTCAGGGGACACATGCACAGTTATTCTTGATCATGGACGATTAAGAGTCTCCAGTTGAGCCATCAGTCATGTTTGATGAGAGTGTGGTAGGAGACTGGGGTCCCTGGAAGAAAGATCATGTACAATATGCCTTTTTTTCCCTCCTTTTTCTCCCCTATTGTACTCGTCCAATTACCCGACTCTTCCGAGCCATCCCGGTCTCTGCTCCACCCCCCCTGCTGATCCGGGGAGGGCTGCAGACTACCACATGCCTCCTCCCATACATGTGGAGCCACCAGTCACTTCTTTTCACCTGACAGTGAGGAGTTTCACCAGGGGGACGTAGCGCGTGGGAGGATCAAGCTATTCCCCCCAGTTCCCCTTCCCCCTTGAACAGGCGCCCCGACCGACCAGAGGAGGCGCTAGTGAAGCGACCAGGACACATACCCACATCTGGCTTCCCACCCGCAGACACGACCAGTTGTGTCTGTAGGGACGCTTGACCAAGCTGGAGGTAACACAGGGATTCGAACTGGCGATCCCCGTGTTGGTAGGCAGCGGAATAGACCTGGACGCCCTGTACAGTAGTGCTTTTAATATTGTTTCTTTAGTGTACATTCAGAGTGTGGTCCGTCTGTTGGATTGTATGCAGTATAAATGTTTTGACTCGTAAATGACATCTCACTGATAAGCTTCAGAGTACAATACTCTTATTTACCCAGGATGCAACTTACCATTGACTCAGCATCTAACAGACATCAGATGGTACGCCCCGCCCGAGCTGTGTTTGGTTGACAGGTGGAAGTTGTAGGTGTCTGAATCTCTTGAGCTGCAGAGCTGAATAGCCACTGAGACAGCTGAAGACGTCCCGGCTCGGTACGTGGACTGGTGTTGTGTGTCTCAGACTCTGTGGTGGAAGTAGAGATCAGTCCCCCCGAGACGCCGGCATGCGGAGCCGCCTCTGACCACCAACACCAACAGACCAACAAACACCAACAGACCAACACAGCAGGGCTCCAGCATCAGTCGTAGGTGAAACATCGCGAGTTTGGTCTCGTTTACGTAGTGTCAGAGGTCCCTTGTAGTTGTCCAACTAGGGAAGTGTTGTGGTGTATAAGAGTGTGTTGTTGATGCATGTATGTGTGCGTCATCCCTCAAGATGTCGTACTGGATGTGACGAGGATGCTGTCTGTCTGCGTTTGACTTCTGCTTCGGCCTGCCCACTCACCCTGCTTCCAAACGCTTCCTCCGTGGTGGCAGAAAACCTTCATTGAGCTGTATGTGTGTGTGTGTGTGTGTGTGTGTGTGTGTGTGTGTGTGTGTGTGTGTGTGTGTGTGTGTGTGTGATGCAGTTTCAAAGGCACAAAGTGCTTCAAAAATTCTGTTCCTTCTTTTTGTTCAAGTCTCAAAGCAAACTGCACGCAGCGTCCGACTTGGTATTTGGTTATTTGGACAGATTGTGTAGTATGTCCAGAGGGTTCATGTATTGTGTAGTATGTCCAGGGGGGTTATGTATTGTGTAGTATGTCCAGGGGGTTTATGTATTGTGTAGTATGTCCAGAGGGTTTATGTATTGTGTAGTATGTCCAGGGGGTGTATGTATTGTGTAGTATGTCCAGGGGGTTTATGTATTGTGTAGTATGTCCAGGGGGTTTATGTATTGTGTAGTATGTCCAGGGGGTTCATGTATTGTGTAGTATGTCCAGGGGGTTTATGTATGTGTGCTGCATGTGTGTTTGGTATTGTTGTGTGTTTTTAAGCAGCACTGTGTGTCCAAGATGAATTTCCCTAAGAAAAATAATCTGTCTTAATCTCAGTCTTCTTTTTTTTTGGGGGGGGGGGGGATTTTTTATCCCTATTTGCACCCGGCCAATTACCCCACTCTTCCGAGCCGTCCCGGTTTCTGCTCCACCCCCTCTGCTGATCCGGGGAGGGCTGCAGACTACCACATGCCTCCTCCCATACATGTGGAGTCACCAGCCGCTTCTTTTCACCTGACAGTGAGGAGTTTCACCAGGGGGACGTAGCACGTGGGAGGATCATGCTATTCCCCCCAGTCCCCCCCCCGAACAGGTGCCCTGACCGACCAGAGGAGGCGCTCGTGCAGCGACCAGGACACACACCCACATCTGGCTTCCCACCTGCAGACACGGCCAATTGTGTCTGTAGGGACGCCCGACCAATCCGGACCAACACGGGGATTCGAACCGGCGATCCCCGTGTTGGTAGGCAACAGAATAGACCACTATGCTACCTGGGACGTCTCAATCTTAAATTTAATCTTAAAAGCAGCCAACAACTTTTTGTTTAAATTGGACCAGCAACCTGTGGATGTGTTTCTTCCTGCTGAATGGTCGAACAGGAAGTGATGTTTATTACGTCACTGCGGAGGCTGTTTCACTTTGAAAGCCACTCGCGTTGAGGAAGAAAACACAGACTTCTGTTTACTTGGCATGACTGAATTCACAACCTGGACCTATTTGACCGTCCACAAATGTGTGCTGTTGTGCCGCGAACACCCAATAAATGTTAAGAGCCGGAATTAAACGTTCTAGTGCTTGCAGTGACAACAAGGGAAGATGTGGAGTAAGGCCAAAGGAGAGATGGAGGCACGATGGAGACACACAGCTATGTATGTATGAGACCAGCATTTTGTCTCGGGTAAGCTACCGATCGTTAGCTTAGCTAGTAGCGCTGCACGATTTGGTGAAAAAGTCACATTGCGATCGTTGTGGACAATAACATGATGGCGATATAATAAACATGTATACATATACAAATAATACAAATGTGTCATGTTGCCGTGACATGTAGTGACTTTTATTCTGCATGTTTTACACAGCACCTCTTCCTGCGCAACATCGCTGAGCTTGAATCCATTGAATCAAATTTTTTTTTTGCCACCAGTTCATCAGCGTTAACCTGCTCGTTGTCATCGGTATCCTTTTTTCCTTCTTTCTGGTCTGCAAACAACACAGCGGATAGTCATGTGACCGTAGACTGCACACGCTTCACTGCCTAAATCGACACCGGCCGGTCGTCTCTTAATCATGGGCGTAGATATGCAGCTTGCTGGTTGTCCATGGTGCCCGATGATGACCATCTTCTTCTATTTGTGGGTCCTTTGAGGACTCAGATAGCAGAAGATACCTGCGCAGCAGAGATGGTTTTTAAAGTGGCATGGGGGGTGGGGCGCTTCTCCCAATGCCACATGACTTGATTGTAGAGCAGATGGTTCCGGTGGCAAGGGGGATCCCTAGACGACTGGCACCTCCACACAACTGCAGGGGGCTGCCGGAAATCCTGTTTTTCGGAAACCGCCTCAAAGCTTTTCTGTTGGGGTAAGCTCCCTTAGCCTTATGTCTTCCCAGACTCACCCACAAGGCAGCGGGGCAGTGGTTGATAGGTGCCAGGGCGTGTCCACCAGGGTGGGCCTGCACACCATATCTCTGGGGCCCACTGATGCTCCGAGATCCCCTGCCCAGTTAGCCTGGGGCCGCAAGACCCCAGTTACCACGTGTGGCCACGGGGAGGCCTGGCAGGAGTCTTGGTGAAGGGGAGGCTATGTACTGGCAAGGGAAGGCTTACACGCTAGGATGCTGCCCTATTCGCCACAAAGGCTAGCCAGCGGCAGCAAGCTAAGGGCAGGAAGGACACAAGCGGGTTGGAAGAACACATGCACCTTCCCTCCAACTACACACTGCTGCACTAGACGCATCACAACACCCTGTGTGTATGTACACACACACACACAGATATGCAGACTGCACACACACAGACGTTAAACACACACGTTTACTATTTAGTTAAATTGCAGGCTTTCGCGGTTACACAACTGCACAGGCTGACATGGCGCCTGGGATTAGATGACTCGTGCAGCACTGTTCGTGTCTCTGTCAGATGACCAGCGAGATAAAATGTCTCTTAAAGCTCCCGTACTGTGCTGACAACACTACACCTGATGTGACTGAGCTCATTCCCCTTCTGGAAGAGATGTGGAGAGAAGCCAAAATGATGCACCCGAGAAACGTGTAGTGGGCGGCGTGCTTCAACTGCAGCCTGTCCGCTGCTCCTGCACAACGGGGTGGTTTACAGGCACACAACACAGCCGTTGTAAGAACGCAATGTCAAATGAAGTGGCTTTCAACTACAATAACCATGGTCCCAAATACCCAGAGCAAGAAAGCCAGGGCATGAGCGCTGCTCTGCTTTCACCTGCTTAGTCGAAACTCCGCAGATGATCTGAGCACCGAGGCCCAAACACAAAGCCTGCCGAGTTTGCAGAAGGCTAATTCTGAAAATAAAAGTTTAAAGTGTATAATCAGCAGCTGATGAACTCTTTAACAGTCCTCCCCGAACCCCTGTGCCCCTAGGCACCCAGATGCAAACCCCTGTGCCCCTAGGCACCCAGATGCACTCCGAAATGAGGCGTCTTACATTAAAGGCCCAATCTGTTGTTTATTTGATCATTCATATATTTATAATGTGTGTGTGTGTGTGTGCGTGTGTGTAATTGAGGAATATTTAGTTACATAATTGGAAAGTTTGAATTATATTTGGAAAATTAGAATTTTGTGTCTTTCTCAACTGATCTTAATTAAAAATATGGGGCTGTTTTACTCCGTTGATGGCATCTACTACTGATGTGGGCAAACCTTTTACTGCATCAGAAAACACTAGAAACTCAGATTTAGCTGTTGTATTGAGAGACCTTCCAATAAATTTGGGAGTGACAGCAGCTTCCGATCCTGTGTTTTGTAATTTGGTCATGGGACAACTCTTTGGTTTACATTTAAATTGAGGATTTTACATTTAGATGGAAATTTCACCCAATTTTCACCCTTGCGTCCATGTGTTAATCATTGCGGTGGCATCTCTGTAACACACACGATACTTCATGGTACTGCCAATGTTGTCTGTGTTTGCTATGGCATGCTATAGTCAGCTGGCTAACTTCACTCATCCACTGGCTTCTCATCTCTGCCACTGTGAACCTCAAGCGCACTGCATTCTGGTACATGTAGGCAGTGTAGAACAGCTGTCTTGGCAGGAGAATGTCGACTCCCTGTCAAAATGAATTGTGTCAGGTGTCCAGGTAGTGTAGTGGTCTATTCCGTTGCCTACCAACACGGGAATTGCTGGTTCGAATCCCCGTGTTACCTCTGGCTTGGTCGGGCATCCCTACAGACACAATTTGCCCCGTCTGCGGGTGGGAAGTCGGATGTGGATATGTGTCCTGGTCGCTGCACCAGCGCCTCCTCTGGTCGGTTGGGGTGCCTGTTCAGGGGGGAGGGGGAACTGGGGGGAATGACGTGATCCTCCCACTCACTACGTCCCCTTGGTGAAACTCCTCACTGTCAGGTGAAAAGAAGCTGGTGGCGACTCCGGATGTACCGGAGAAGGCATGTGGTAGTCTGCAGCCCTCCCCGGATCGGCAGAGGGAGTGGACCAGAGATTGGGATGGCTCGGAAGAGTCGGGTAATTGGCCGCATATAAATGGGGAGAAAATCCACACAAAAAAAGGAAAGAATTGTGTGGAAGCAGTTAAAGTTTTATAAAGAGCAGATAAACCACCAGCACTTCTTGGACATACAGATTATTAGCAGCCACATTTCTCTTTAAGTCGCACAACTCATTAGCTGTGTGATTGGCTGTCCTGCTATCATTCATCTGCATGCTGTTAATTGTGAGAGGATCTTTGCTCAAAAATAACCCTCAGTTTATATCAATTGAGCAGAAGTTATTCAAGATAATTGCGGACTTCAGTTTACCGCTTTACTGTAAGTAGCTCAGTAAGGTGTTTGTGTTGGAGGCTAGTGTGAAAGCCTCCTTTTTGTTTCCTTACAGTCTGAGTTATAGTCATTATAGAAAAGGGGAAAAAAGTGTTGTGTTGCACTCCTAAAATCTCCTCATGTTTATCTCTCGTGGTATTAGAGAGGGGCAGCAGGCCTCGGAGCAGACACAGCTGGCTGACATAACAACTTTGCAGAAGCAAAAGGAAAAATGAGAAGGTCCAATAAAGCAAGGACACCGGACAGGGCAGTACCAGAATCTATCTGCATTAGTCTAGTTCCTGTATGTGCTGTTGAAAAACATGGTTTCGGGCAAATGCATGAGCACTTGAATCCCAGGTATCAGCAACCCCTGAAATTATTTCACTTAACCGAGAGATCCACAAATGCTACACTGAAACATGGGAAATCTTAACCTGGCAACTCAGAGAAAAGCCGTTTTATGTCCACGCAGCAGATCTAAGGACCAACAGGTCTGCAGACACCTTTATGTCCATTACTCTGCAGTACCCACCAAGTCATGGGAGTTATAGCCCTGTTAGTTAGGCTGTTGTGGTCTGAATGCAGAAGGCAGAGTCTGCATTATACTTTAAAGATGGTGTTCTTGGTGTAATTTATGTTAGTGGCAGTCTAATATATGTTTGACTCAATTATTTTTATTCATTATTTACTCAAACGTGCTTCAAGTCTCAATTTATCTTGAACTGCCTCTATACCAGGAATCAGGAACACTTTGTTTGTCATTTCGCTTCATGTACTTGTGTACATGAAATGAAACGAAATGCCGTGTCCCACAGCAGCACAACACAAAGACAAAAACACATCCAAAAACTACAAGAACACAATACCCAAACTAACTAACACATATATCCAAACTAAACAAAAAAAATCACTGTCCAAGGGAATGAACACCAGCCAGGATGACGGTCAGAACTGCCGGTCTGCATGGGCTAGCAGTTAGCTCAACCTGCCCCACTTCTGCATCCTGTCGGACCGCCCTCGGTGTTTCCTTCTCGGGCGCTGCTCCAAGCAGGGGCCATGGTCCCTGGGCCCACCGGAAGAAGCAGATCATGCTCTCCCAGTTGATCCAGCGCCAGCGCTCCCAGCCAGACACCCTCGACACACCTCCCTGTACTCCTCACGACGACATCAAAAACACCACAGTCAACGCCAGGTGAGGCCGTCGCCAGACCGCCCTCGGTGTTATTGGAACTGCCGGTCTGCATGGACTAGCATTTAGCTTAGCCTGCCCCAGCCAATCCAGCGCCAGCTCTTCCAGCCATCAAACGAAGACAAAACTTAGACGTGGACAAAGACACTGCATGGACGGTACTGGGTGAGGCCGCCGCGAATGGGAATTCGCGCCGCCATCTTTCGACACCGGCACTGAGTGAGGCTGCTGCAAACGCAAAATGTGATATGACCGGCTGCTGTAGATTTTTCAAAACCACCACAGAGGTTGAATGTCAATCTTTGCGAAAAGGAAGTTGATTCACGCCGCATGCAGCATCTGCCTGCTCCACTTATGCCGTTGTTTTGGTCAGACTTCATAAAAGTTATTTGGCTTATTACTTTTGAATGAGAAAACCAGCCAATGCCGCATCACTTTCAGTTCCTTTTGAGGCTTTCAGTTGTTTCCATTTTTCAAATAAATGTCACAATGTTGAGCTGATAGTGAGATACACATCATGTTTCTTGTTTTCAGTAGAGCAGTCATGTTGTCGCAGTACGCCACATAGCTGTGGTGGCGCATGACATTATGGATTGTACCTTTAACTATTGAAGGGCTATATGCCACTACTTTTAGAGTTGCTCATTGTTAATTTTCAGTTGTGTATTTATATTATATATCACTGTCAGTATGATGTTTACCCGAAGGCTTCATGTTACAGTTGGCACACATTTTGTTTTCAGCTGCTTAAAAGGGGAGTGCAGACACTACACTCCTCTAGTCGTGGAAGTAAAGCATCTGGTGGATCAATCATCAACTTTCCTATATAGAAGTTCAGTCTCATTCTCATGGTTCTCCTGAGCTATCAAAAATTATCTCGTGTTTTCAAAATGTACTACAGAATAAACAAAAAAGCTTTTATCCTTCTCCCCTAAACCAACTACTGTTCCCCCTCGAAGTGCAGAAATATCTCCTGTTAGAACAAGATTTCATTGGTCTACGTCAACTTGAACGAAATAAAAACTACATTTGGCTCAGTTGTTGGAGAACTCTGAGTTTCCTCCCAAAACCATCTTAGTGGAGTTTGCATGTTGTCTCTGCATTAATGTGGGTTTCCTCCAGGTACTCCGATGTCCTCCCATAGTCCAGAGACATGGATGCTTGGTCAAATGGAAACTGTAAATTTCCATAACAATGAACGGTGTTGGAGTGGTTGAATGCATTGTGGCACGTGATGAGATCAAAGATGGCGCCGCGTTATGGTGACTCGCTACAAGCTGTGCTCAGCTTGTTGTTTGTTTTCATGTTATGTCACTTGCATGGTTACCTATGATCGCCAGACTTTACCGGACATAAGATTAGACATTCCCAACAGTTGGAAGCCACAGGACTTGCTGAGAGAGATTACCTACAATAAACAGGTACCACCATGGAGTAATGGCCACAGACGAGGTAAATGAGGCAGCGCCCTGGTGAGGCTACGACCGTGTCCTACCTGGCCCTGATTCCCAGCATACTGCTTTCTAACTTTCAGTCCCTTGACAACAAGCTGGATGATCTTCACTGCAGAATCAGCTCTCAAGGGGAAATGAAGGATTGTTGTGTGTTCTGGTTTACAGAGACTGGCTGGGTCCTAATACACTCGATAGGGCTATACAACCAGAGGGTTTTCCTGTGCACTGCATGGGCCGTTCCATCATCATTACTGGCAAGGTAAAGGGAGGTGTTGTATGCTTCTTTGTTAACAATTCATGGTGCACTGATGTGGAAATAGCCTCAGTCCTGTTCGCTTGTGTTGGAACAAGTAACAATAAGGTGCAGACCATTCTATCCCCCAAGAGAATTTCCCTGCATGTTGTTAATTGCTGTCTACATACCACCGCAAGCTGCTGCTGCAGCAGCACCGGTTAAACTGTATGAAGCCATTAGCAGGCAAGAGGACCTGCGCCCTGAGGCCATTTCAATTGTGGTGGTGGACTTAAACCACTGTAACCTTAACTCTGCTACCAAAATTTTACCAACATGTCACCTGCCCAACCTGAGGCAATAAGACTCGACCGCCGTTACTCCACAGTCAAGGCAGCTCACAGGTCTATCCCACGACCTCACTTTGGGAAATTTGACCACCTGTCAGTGCTCTTGCTTCCTGCCTACAAGCAGAAAGTGAAGTGCGTGCAGCCCACTGTGAGGACAGTACAGTGCTGGACTACAGAACACGAATCCAAACTTCAGGGATGATTTGAATCAACAGACTGGTCAATCGTAAAGGATTCAGCTTCGAATTTGGATGAGTATGCTGAATCAGTCACTGGCTCTGTTATTCTGTGTGGATAACTGGATCCCAGTACAGACTGTTCGCTCCCACCCCAGGGCAGAGGCCCTGGATTAACAGCGGCATTTGCCTAAGGTTGAGGGGGCATACCACTGCTTTTAAATTGGGGGCAAGGAATGCTACAAAAAATCCAGCTATGACTTAAGGAGAGCCATCGAAGTTGCTAAAAGAGAATGTAGGGGCAAACTGGAAAATGGCTGCAGTGGCTGTGACTCACGGTGCATGTGGAGGGGGCTGCAGGTGATTATAGACTATACATCTAAATCCAGTGTGGCTACCAACACCTCTGCCTCTCTCCCGGGTGAGCTTAACAACTTTTATGCCCGCTATTAAGCTCACAACTTGGACCCAGTGACAGTAGCATAGTGCACACCTGATGAAGTCGATCTACAGGTGACAGAGGCCAATAGTGAGAATGGGCACCAAAACGCTTATGAATTTTTATTGCAGTACCATGGAGAGTGTCTTGACAGGCTATATCACAGTGTGGTCTGGCAACTGTACTGCTCAGAACTGCAGACTGCTGCAAAGGACTGCAAAGACAGCAGCAAAAATCACTGGCATGGAACAACCACAACTTCATAATATTTATACCACTCGCTGCAAACAGAAAGCACAAAACATCATCAAGGACACCAGCCACCCCGCTCATGTTCTATTCTCGCTCCTTCCATCTAAAAACATTTACGGAGCATCAGATCACACACCACCCGTCTCAGTAATAGTTTCTTTCCACAGGCAGTCAGGTTGCTGAACAGCCTGACACCCATATGCACCTCACATTGTTGTGTTATAATGTACTTTTCTGTAGTGTGCATATAATATAATTATTCTGTGCATAGTCTATGTAGGTTTGTAGTGTTTTGTTTGTTTTTTTTGGGCAGGGGGGTGTCCTTGTGTTAAGGCAGAGAGAGCCAGAGCATAAGAATTTCATTGTAGTCAAATACACCTGACAGTAAACTTGTGTTGTGGGCTGTGTGTCCAGCTGGGGTTGGGGGTGGGGTGGAGGATGGGGTCCCCTGCAAACTTAAAATGGGGGATTTTGGGACTCATAAACTCTGTAAAAAAGACGGACGTAGTGCCTGAGACGTCAGCCTGTAGTTTGGCTTTATGCTAACCGCCATCTTGCCAGTTGTTGGAGCAAGAAAATCCAAATTTGTGCAACAGGGTGGACCTTGGATGGAGGTTGGTGGGACCTCGGTGCCAGACAGGTTGACAGACCTGTCAATCAAGGCAGACACACCCTCAACATGTCTCTGTTTTTTATCCTTAATATCTTCTTAATGGAAAACTAAGGGTGCTTTCACACCTAAGGTGTTTGGTCCGTTTTAATTGAGCATTTACCCCCTTGGTGCGGTTCATTTGGGCCTGTGTGCACACAGCAATCACACTCTGGTGGAGACCAAAACAACCAGACTGAGACCACTTTGTTGAAGGGGTGGTCTAGTCTTTGCGGCGTGTTCAAGTGCTACTTTTTCGCCCAGGCAGTTGGCGACGTGAGGCGATGCAACAGTCGGCCTTCGTCACCACTAGTCGGTTTGGTGTGTCACGGCCTTTAGCTCTCCTGTGTTGTGCTATTCTCTTGGCCAGCATCTGTTAGCTTTCTCTGATGTACAAGTCACGGCAAACCTCTTGGCATTTAACAGCGTACACCATATTGCTCTGGCAGGGGACCCGATCCTTGGGGCGGACCAGTTTCTGGCACAGCGTGTTTTGGGGTGTGAAAGCAACTGAGACACGGTATTTGGAAAATACGTGTCTCAACTGTCCCAACACTCCCACCACATACAGAATCACCACTGGTTTACGCTTAGGCAGCTGTTGTCCTTCTCCTCTCTTCGATGGGCTGGTGCACTGTTTGTGCGTCTACCTGGCTTGACAAACACCCTGTTAGGATAACCACACTTAACCAGGGCCTGTTTAATGTGGGATAATATGGGAACCTGCAGTCAGCTGAGACTGAAGAGGTCACTGAGATGATGATGAAACGCTTCTCTCAATAAATGTGTCCGGGTGAACTGATTCAACTTTCTTAGATTTTCTTACCTGGATTATTGAGCATGCGTAAAGATAATGGACTGGGATTTTTTCGGAGCCAGCCAACTAGTGGCCATGGTGGAACTGCAATTTAAGACACTTCTGAATTGGTTTCAGCTTTCAGCCCCAGTGGCTGCCGCTTGTTTTTATTCTGCCTTTGCTGTAAGCTACATGCTGTTTACTCTTTTAGTTCATGTTTTTGTTTGTGTTTTCTGTAAGTTTGGGTATTTTTTTTTTTGGGAGGGGGGGGGGGTTCCTCCCCACCTGCAGACACGGCCAGTTGTGTCTGTAGGAACACCTGACCAAGCCGGAGGTAACACGGGGATTCAAACCAGCGATCCCCATTCTGGTAGGCAATGGAATAGACCGCTACGCCACCCGGATGCCCCCATTTGTGTTTTTGTTCGAGTCTGAAAAACACTTCCTAAATAGACGTGATAGAGAATTAAGTTTTTGGAATCAGCATTTATATATGATGCATGTATATGTACTACATCCCGAAATGAATCCGTTCGCTGCGTCGTTTGTCAAGCTTTTTATTTTTATTTTCTATTCGTTTTCATGGTTTTATGGATTTAGCTTGATATCACAAATTGAACTATATCTCTTCCAGTCCAAGTTAGCACTTCAGTTGTTCGCTGTAATTTAGAGCCGCTGTTCCCCCTCAAAGCGTGACAACAGGGGGAGAAATCATTCGAAAGTGATGATAAATCCCAGCGCTTGCAGGAAACTCATGGATGAGTGAATGCCCGCTGAAGCTTGGCCGTCCACAAAATGGCTGCCAGTAGAGGGATCATTTTTACTGGTGTGCAACGGCGAGTTTCCTTTTCTTTTCTTTTCTTTCTGCCGGGCTGGTTTTTCAGCCGCGGCACCAGTTTCGACTTTGAGATTTGAATATCAGAGCTGAGTGTGTTCACTTTTTACGTTCATTTTTTGGGCATCCAGCTGAGGTCAGACATCAGTTGGCTTTGAACGGAAGAGAAAAGCCGAACAAAAGAGAACGAAACTTAGTCATCTCGGTGAGAACACACATGGTATATGGACGGCGTCTGTTTCCCCACATCCCGCTCTCAGGCTCGTACTAACAGCAGTAAGATGCATAAACATGTCAAACAACAACATAAAACAACAGCAATTAAAGAAAAGGCTTGAAAATAAAACAGTGGCAGTGTGTTAGTGTGCTGCACTGAAAAGCGTTATGTACCTGTGACAGAACAGAACAGAACTAAATAGAAGAGAAGCAGATGGAACATGACACATCAGTACAGAAAGGAGTAAGAAGTCATGGGAACAGTCGTAAGAGCAGACCCAATGGAACACAACACACATGGGCGTCAGCTTCCGGTGGGGAAGACGGTGGTGCGAATTCGCATTTGCAGCGGCCTCACCCGGTAATGGTGTCGGAACATGGCGGTGTGAATTCACATTTGCGGCGGCCTCACCCAGTACCGTCCATGCGGTGTCTTTGTCCACATCTGCGTCTAATTTTTGTCTTCATTCGATGGCTGGGAGAGCTGGCGCTGGATCGGCTGGGAGGGCGGGGTATGCTAAGGTAACGGCTAACCCGTGCAGTCCGGTGAGTCCGATAACACCGAGGGCGATCCGGCGGCGGCTTCACCTGGCGTTGACTGTGGTGTTTTTGATGTCGTCGTGAGGAGTGCGGGGAGGCGTGTTGAGGGTGTCTGGCTGGGAGAGCTGGTGCTGGATCGGCTGGGAGAGCTTGGTCTGTTTTGTCCGGTGGGCCCGGGGACCACGGCCCCTGCATGGAGCTGCACCCGAGGAGGAAATGTCGAGGGCGGTCTGACAGGGCATGGAAGCGGGGCGGGCTAAGCTAACTGCTAGCCCATGCAGACCGGCGGTTCCGACAGTCACCCTGGCCGGCGTTCGTTCCATTGGACGGTGATTTGTTTTTGTTTAGTGTGGATGTGTTAGTTAGGATATGTGTGTTCCTGTAGTTTTTGGATGTGTTCTTGTCTTTGTGTTGTCCTGCTGGGGGTTGGGGGAACGGACAAATAGAGTGTTCCTGATTCCTGATCCAGTAGAAACCAGCAGAACAGATGTTGAGCAGCCTGCTCTCTCTAACATCATCACACAACAGACAGAAAGTAATACAGAAAGTGCAGTTAGATGGTCAGGCAGTAACCCGCAGTCGTGTGTAGGCTGACTGAACATAAAGCTGTACGTAGGGCCCAGAATACACTGTGAAGCTGCTAACTTGGTAATTATGTTTAGGTTTTGGATTAGAGGTGGTTAGATTTAAATTTGGTGGCGTTTCTAATCTGCAGTTCACCAAGTTGTTGGTGCCTTCGTAACAAGTGGTCTCAGAAGTGTTGACCTTACCGGAGTGATGGCCGCGGGCTTCTTCACCGGCGGATCCTCGATTCCTCGGAGCGGCGCGTGTCAGATTAAAGATTTATGGAAGCAGCGCTCTCCAAATGATGGATTGTGACAGACTCGTCAAAGGCAGATGCCAGGAGGTTTCCGGAAAAGACCCAAACAGCAGAAACGGGGGGTGATATGGAACTGCATCGGCACGGTTTTTATTTTCCGCCACGTCTTCTCCGAGGAAGGCCGCTGATACCGAGAGCTTGGCGATTAACGACGAACGTCGTGCATCTAAAATGTGTGTTTCCTGCTCTCCGTTGTGTTTCACATTCATTTCAGCACTTGTTCAAGACGTCGTGGATTACTGGAAGCAGGGCCTTTTTCATTGCCTCGTCATTTTACAGATTTTACTGAGCCGGTTTTCCTTCATGGCGCCTTTGTCATGTAGTTTATGAACTTTTTTTCCCCGTGACAGTGCGATCCAGGATGACAGACGTGTTTTGTTTTTTGTTTTTTTATTTGTTCCCCCCTTTTTCTCCCCAATTGTATCCGGCCAATTGCCCCACTCTTCCAAGCCGTCCCGGTCTCTGCTCCACCCCCTCTGCTGATCCGGGGAGGGCTGCAGACTACCACCTGCCTCCTCCCATACCTGTGGAGTCACCAGCCACTTCTTTTCACCTGACAGTGAGGAGTTTCACCAGGGGGACGTAGCGTGTGGGAGGATCACACTATTCCCCCCAGTCCCCCCCCCCCCAACAGGCGTCCTGCCTAACCAGAGGAGATGCTAGTGCAGCGACCAGGACACATACCCACATCAGCTTCCCACCTATAGACACAGCCAGTTGTGTCTGTAGGGATGCCTGACCAAGCCGGAGGTACCATGGGGATTCGAACCGCCGATCTCCGTGTCGGTAGGCAGCAGAATAGACCGCTACGCTACCCAGGCGTCCCCAGAGATGTTGTTTTGCTGAGATCTGACCTTTTTCCTCTCCTCTACCAGAAAACATCTCATTCCTCTTCACACCTTCACGTCTACGCTGCAGAATCCTCATCACTGTATAGATGGAGAAGGAGAGCTGGTGGTTCTCAATCAGGTCCTCAGGTACCGCCGAGTACTGCTGGTTTCTACCAGTTAGTGCGTTACATTCACCAGTTGTTCCAGTTATTCCAGCTTTATTCACATCCCCGAACAGCAGGTGGATGTATTGACCTACCTGGTGGAAACCAGCAGTACTGGTGGTACCTGAGGACCTGATTGAGAACCACTGATGTAGAAAAATGACTGTAGGGGCCGCATGGTGTTTGTAGGAGTGTGTGTGCCTGCTGATTGTGTGTGTGTTTGTCTGTGTTTGTGTGTGTGAAGGCAGACAGAAAAGACTGTGTGTGTGTGTGTGTGTGTGTGTGTGTGTGTGTGTGTGTGTGTGTGTGTGTGTGTGTGTGTGTGTTTATGACAGGAAGATTAAAGTGTCCACACTGGTGTGTGTTTGGTTGTGTATTTGTGTGCATTCATTAAGTGTTGCTGAAAGCATTTTTCTGGGTTAAGGTAAATTATGGTTGAAGGATGAATTAACTCACAGCAGCGCCTTAAATTCTTTGTTTGTTCTTCTTCTGAATAAATTAATGGCTGCAACTATTGCATATGAAGAACTATTGCATATGAAGAAGAGAGCGAGCAAGAGACAGAGAGAGACGGAGAGCGAGAGAGAGAGCAGCTATGAACAGTTTATGAGTGAGAGAAATTTGCCAAAATTTCACCCCAAATTTTCTCCTTAATTGTACCTGACCAATCACCCTGCTCTCTGAGCTGTCCCGGTCTCTGCTCCACCCCCTCTGCTGATCCGGGGAGGGCTGCAGACTACCACATTACTCCTCCCATACCTGTGGAGTCACCAGCCGCTTCTTTTCACCAGGGGGACGTAGCGTGTGGGAGGATCACGCCATTCCCCCCAATTCCCCCCTCCCCCTTGATCAGGTGCCCCAACCAACCAGAGGAGGCGCTAGTGCAGTGACCAGGACACACACCCACATCCAGTTTCCCATCCGCAGACACGGCCAATTGTGCCTGTAGGGACGTCCGACCAAGCCGGAGGCAACACGGGGATTCGAACCAACGAGCCCTGTGTTGGTAGGCAATGAAATAGACTGCCACGCCACCCGGACCTCCCTGCCAAAATGTATTTCAGTCAGTATGTAAGATCTTTTAGACACTCATCACAGATTAAACACATTCATACCTTCAAGTACAAAGGAAGATGTGCCAGTATTACTGCCAGTAGGTGTCGGCGTGTCGTAGCCGGGGGCCAACAGCAGGTGTTCTCCACGCAGCACACCTTACCGGGCAGCTCTCATCTGATGACCTGTAGTATTACTCACGTTTATGTGCCGTTGTCAAATGTGAGGATGATGGTATGAATATGTCCGTGTTAATTTTGCTTTGTGGAAAAGTGCCAACATCTTTTCACACTTGGATTTGGTTTTAAGTATTTTTAGATAAAAACATGAGCTCAGTGAGAACATGTAAATGACTCACATTTACCTTTTTTAGTTACATTTACATGTTTTAGTTACATTAACATGTTGTAGTTACATTTACATGTTTTAGTTACATTTACATGTTTTAGTCACATTTACATGTTGTAGTTACATGTTTTAGTCACATTTACACATTTTAGTTACATTTACATGTTTTAGTTACATTTACGTTTTAGTCACATTTACATGTTTTTGTCACATTTACATGTTTAAGTTACATTGTAGTCACATTGTAGTCACATTTACACGTTTTAGTTACATTTACCTGTTTTAGTTACATTTACACGTTTTAGTCACATTTAAATTTTGTAGTCACATTTAAATGTTTTAGTCACATTTACATGTTTTAGTTACATGTTTTAGTCACATTTACACGTTTTAGTTACATTTATCTGTTTTATTCACATTTACATGTTTTAGTTACATGTTTTAGTCACATTTACATGTTTTAGTTACATGTTTTAGTCACATTTATACGTTTTAGTTACATTTACCTGTTTTAGTTACAGTTACATGTTTTAGTCAACATTTACATGTTTTAGTTACATTTACATGTTTTAGTTACATTTACGTGTTTTAGTTACATTTACACATTTTAGTCACATTTACATGTTTTAGTTACATTTACATAGAGAGAGAAGGCTATAGAGAGCGAGACAGAGTGAGATAGAGAGACAGAGACAAAGAGAGAGAGACAGAGATTGGCAGGGGTAGTAAAATGATGTTAGACAGAATGAGTGTTGTAACTGTCGGGTGTTGTGAAGTTTGTATTTACATCAGTGTCTTTGTTGTTTCTGTCTTTCTTAATGAGGCTGTGAGCAACAATGACTGATGATCTGAAAGAGTGTGTGTGTGTTTTATCTGTCTATTTAAACTGACAATGTGTTTGTATTTTTTTGTGTGTGTTGCTGTGTGTGTATGTGTATGTGTGTGTGTGTGTGTGTGTGTCAGGGCATTAACAACTACTGCATTTTAGTAGTCATCAACTACTCCCAAAAAGTGGCCGAGTAGGCCGTTAATCACAGGAGATGTGTTTCTTTCACCCAGTAACAAAGCTCGCTTCTCGTCAACAAGCTCTCAGACACAACCAGTAAAGGGTTAACGCATGTAGGTGGGACCAGCCTGGGTGTAGATGAGATAGCAGAGTCCTCGGTTGGCTCTGAGAGACTGTTTACAAATGAGCCTCGGTCTGAGTGGACTAACCCCAGCAGGTTGGTCTGAGTGGACTAACCCCAGCAGGTTGGTCTGAGTGGACTAACCCCAGCAGGTCGGTCTGAGTGGACTAACCCCAGCAGGTTGATCTGAGTGGACTAACCCCAGCAGGTTGATCTGAGTGGACTAACCCCAGCAGGTCGGTCTGAGTGGACTAACCCCAGCAGGTCGGTCTGAGTGGACTAACCCCAGCAGGTCGGTCTGAGTGGACTAACCCCAGCAGGTCGGTCTGATTGGACTAACCCCAGCAGGTTGGTCTGAGCTGGGGATACCGCCGTTTGCCTGCAGTAGCGACGCGACACGGCTGCTTTGGTGCAGGTGTTGCAGTTTAACCAGTGACCGTGTTAACTGGTGACTCTCAGCCGAGTGGGTCCGTGGTTGTTGTGGTGACAGCAGCTGTTGACAAGCCTTAAATGCTCTTAACTTGCATGTTCAGTACAGTATATAGTCATCTGGTCCTTTTTGTCCTGCATTATGTAAATTAAACGGTGTCGCCAACAATGAGCACACACATGTCTTGAAGTTACTTTTCAGTGTGGGGAAAACCCGATTAGCAGAGCAGCTAGCGTCTAATGAGGACTTACGTTACAGGTTAAATGAGTGAATATGGGTCACGTACTGATTGAGGATCTTCTTCTTTTGGCTTGTTCCCTGTTTCTCAGGGGGCGCCACAGCGGGTTTTGTAGTTTCCACCAGTGAGGGCGCAGCACCAATGGCGGTCTTTGTTAGCCCGGGCCACTTTCTGATTGAGGATAATGGTATAAAATACAGCTGCACTGCCAGCTGTGGTTCGTTTCCCACATTATAAGAAATGTTACGAGAGGTGGATGATTCCTGCCAAGCACAATTTAACTTACGTGAATGGTTAATGCAGATATTAAACACGGATAAGTGTGTTATTTAAAAATGATTAAATTAAATTAAAGGCTTTTAGGAGGACACCACGTGTTCTGTTCGTGCTTTCAACAGCTGCCATCACTAAAGTCCTCAGTTAACATGGTAAACCGAAACACAGGGATAGCGGGAGTCTTTCCTTCTCTAAATACCTTAAATTCTGTTTATCTAACATGGCATAACATAGAAAATGATTGTTCCAACAAATCTATATTGAAACCACAGCGCCCCCAGCTCCATATTTGCTGTAAATACATTGCCACTGCTTTATTAATGCATAGTGCTAAAACCACAGATGAACCATTAGTCTACAACTAAGCTCAGTGTTGTCTAGTGGTTTTGATAGCCTGAATCAGAATCAGAATATTTTATTCATGCCGGGGGGAAATTGGGTTATATTACAGACACTCACACTCTAGTAAGAAAAAACTAACAAGACTGGTCGACTATTCTGTGAAATCCCAAGTGTGTGTGTGTGTGTCTGTTCTCCGTGGATTGTCACCTTGTTGTGTTGGAGAAGCTTGCATGGTCCTGAGATCCCGAGAGCAATGTCATCTGGAGCTCTGCTGCTGGTGGGGTCACCCATAGTGGTAAGGTCAAGGGGGAGGTCCCTGAAAAAAAACAATCCAACCAAGACCTCAGTGGTGGAACAGGCAGAGGATGATGGCTGACTTCAGGGAAGCATCACAACGGCTGGGAAAGCGGATGAATGCTGCAGCAGAAATGGGCAACATTCAACATGGATAAGGAACAACTCCCTAAAAAACCCTTTAACAGGGAGAAAAAACAGGAAGAAATCTCAGGGAGAGCAACAGAGGAGAGATCGCTCCTCTGAGATGGACGGACGGATGGATGTGGTTTGTACAGACTAAAACACAATTTACAGAATGCAGCATTGAAAGAGGATAAGAGAATTACAATGGAATTATAAGATATATGAAGAACACAGTGAGGAGGACGCAAAGCAGTGTCCAGATGCCACTTGAACCTGTGGGACCTGAGCCACATGACCACCGTTACCTAGCAGGAGGATAGACTACATAAGGACACGGGAGAGTCACATCGCACCATTCACGTACAGGGGAGAAAAGACAAAAAAGGACATTTGTCACCCATCTTAGTGAGAGAAGGATGTAACATTGAAACAGATCTATAAAAAATGTGATGAGGATGCAAGCAGCATCCAGATGGCGACCACTATCACCATGGAGACATTGGAAGAGGACAGACTAACATGATACCATTCACGTACACAGGAGAAGAGTAAGGAGAAGACATCATTCAGAGAGAGAGAAAAGATGTGAGCGAAGAGAGAGCAGTTGCAATAGTCAATAATCTATTCCCTATCATCTCATCGGCAGAACAGTGCTTGGTAAATTCATTGAGATGGAAACCGACCCGCCATATAGTGCAGGTCATGAACTACTCAATTTATTTTTTTTAAAGGCAACTAATTCTTGGTTAAGGCAAAAAGATGATTTTATTATTTAATTATTTTTCAGTAACATAACACATGTACAACAAAGTAAATGTAAACAAAAATATTTTAAAAAAAAACACACAAAAGCACGGAGGGGAGTGGGGGGGGTACGACTCTCAATATACAACCTTTGGTCCAGACTGTTCATACCAGCTGGGAACTCAACCTATCTATTCCATTGTACACCCTCCGTTTTCCCCAGCGCTGTTGTGGGTCCGTGCCTTAAGCCTTAGGTAATGGGTCAGTTTTTCCATGGAATGTATTTTCCTCCAACAAGACGAGTTTTGAGTTTTGGATTCAAATGACTCAACAGAGTCTGATTGTCTGACGGCAGCAGGCAGGTTATTTGACAAGAACAGGCCCCGATAAGAAAAGGCCCTGACACCTGCTGACTTCTTTTTAACTTTGGGTAAACACGGGAGTCCTGTATTTTGAGATTGACAAGCTTGAGATGGAATGAATGGGTTAAGGAGATAAGACAGATACAGGAGCGAAGCCCATTTAAGATTTTATAAGTCAGCAGAAGCACCTTGAAGTCTGGTCTAACATGGATAGGAAGCCAATGAAGGGAGGCAAAAATTGGTGTAATATGGTCAAATTTGGTACATTTTTAAAATGGTCAAAATCAAAAGGGGACCGAAGGGTGTGCTCCAATTATCGGGGCATCACACTGCTCAGCCTCCCTGGGAAAGTCTACTCTAGGGTGCTTGAAAGGAGGCTCTGGCCGACTGTCGAACCTCCGATCCAGGAGGAACAATGCGGATTCCGTCCTGGCCGTGGAACAACGGACCAACTCTTTACCCTTGCGGAAGTGCTGAGGGAGGCATGGGAGTTTGACCAGCCAGTCTACATGTGTTTTGTGGACTTGGAGAAGGCTTACGACCGTGTACCCCGGGGCACTCTGGGAGGTACTGCAGGAGTATGGGGTACCGGGATAGTTGCTACAAGCCATCCAGTCATTGTATAACCAAAGAGCTGTGTCCGCATTCTCAGTACAAAATCAAACATGTTTTCGGTGGGTGTTGGATTCCGCCAAGGTTGTCCCTCGTCTCTGATTCTGTTTGTGATATTCATGGACAGGATCTCAAGGCGTAGCCAAGGTGAAGGGTGTGTCCATTTTAGGAACCTCAGAATTGCATCTCTGCTCTTTGCAGATGATGTAGTTTTGTTGGCTTCATCAGAATGCGACCCCCAACGCGCAATGGGACAGTTTGCAGCTGATTGTGAATTGGCTGGGATGAGTCAGCACCTCCAAGTCTGAGGCCATGGTTCCATACCAGAAAATGGTGGATTGCTCCCTCCGGGTTGGGGACAAGTTGTTGTCTCAAGTGAAGGAGTTCCAGTATCTCAGGGTCTTGTTCATGAGTGAGGGTAGGATGGAGCGGGAGATTGACAGGCAGATTGGTGCAGCATCAGCAGTAATGTGGACGTTGTACTGGGCCATTGTGGTGAAGAGGGAGCTGAGCCGGAAGGCAAAGCTCTCAATTTACCAGTCAATCTTCGTTCCAACCCTCACCTATGGTCATGAGCTTTGGGTAGTGACCAAAAGGGTGAGACCGCGGATACAAGCAGCTGAAATTAGTTTCCTCCATAGGGTGTCTGGGCTCAGCCTTAGAGATAGGGTGAGGAGCTCGGACATCTGGAAGGAGCTCAGAGTAGAAGGTTGAAGATGTATGGTTACCTATCCTGACATTTTGTGGTCTGTGAGTGAGAAAGTCCAAATTTAGTCTCAAAAGAGGCTATCAATGACTCACGCACCCTTGTATTTCAATGAATACTCATGCCAAGATAGGTTAAAAAAAAAAAACTTCCAATGTTGATTTTCGCCATTTATGTTCCAGGCTCCTGAAGGCCCCTTAAGACCAAGTGTATCATCATTGCATCAAGGTATAGAGCTCTTAAATCGCCTAGCTCTGGTAGTGAGAGGTGCAACTGAATCGAGCAGACTGGAGAGGTCCATATTTAAGTCACTAATGAGATTTTCAACACAATCAGTCTCTACAGTGAAAGAAGCCAATGCTTCAGGCAGCTGCTGGCCAAATGCAGCTGCAGTGGACGGACCAATGTGGCGAGTGGCAAATACATCTGTGTGTACATAAAGAGGACAGGCCAATAATGCTTCAAATTTAATGAGAAAATGATCTGACACAGCAGATGTGGCTCACAAGACATTCAGATCCGAAACGGCTATCCCTTCAGATAAAACCAAATCAATGAGTCGACTCTTGAACAAACTGAGCGAATCAAAAAGTATCAACAAGCACCAGAGAGGCTTTACTTAGAGCATCAGCAGCCTTACTCAGATGAATATTGAAATTACCAAGAATTAGAATCTCCTCACAATGAGTAACAAGGCCTGAGACAAACTCTTCAAGAAATACTGAGTAAGGGCCAAGAGGTTGATAGAGTATCACAATGTAGAGTCTGTTTGTGACTGTGGGAGATGGACTTAGAATAAAGATTTGAATTTAGTTCCAAGTTTAGAAGTTAAATTGAAAATAGACTCAAATATTAAGGCAACACCTCACCTTGTTTATTTGCCCGAGCTACATGGGCATAAGTCAAATCATTTATTAATAAGTCTTTGGCAGACAGTGATCTGATATTTATGAATCCGAGTTTACGTGTCATGTTGAAGTTGTCAGTGGTGGGCAGAACAGTTAGAGCTACCACTACATGAAAGATTAATTGGAATTAGACACCTTGCGTTATTGACAATTTTGAAGACCTACGCTGTATACGGTGTGTGGTCATACTTTTTGTCCCTAATTGTCCTTGACTAATTACCCTACTTTCCGATCCGTCCCAGTCGCTGCTCCACCCCTTCTGCTGATCCGGAGCAGGCTGCACACTACCACACGCCTCCTCCGATATATGTGAAGTCACCAGCTGCTTCTTTTCACCTGACAGTGAGGAGTTTCACCAGAGGGACGTAGTGTGTGGGAGGATCACGCTATTCCCCCCAGTTCCCCCTCCCCCCCGAACAGGCACCCCAACCGACCAGAGGAGGCGTTAGTGCAGCGACCAGGACACATACCCACGTCTGGCTTCCCACCTGCAGTCACGGCCAATTGTGTCTGTAGGGACGCCCCACCAAGCCGGAAGTAACACGGGGATTTGAACCAGCTATCCCCGTGTTGGTAGGCAACGGAATAGACCGCTACGCTACCCGGACACCGTGTGGTCATACTTGTGATAACATTATGTTTGGTTCTGTAGATTATTATGTGCTCTGTTGCACAGTTCACCACAACCAGTGGTAGGAATGGTTATTAGATTGTGATTCACACATTTAGGAGAGGGGAGCTTGTGAGCAATACAGCTGGGAAGGGAGACGGTATCACTGTTATAGACCAAGCTGTCAGTCTGATAATCTATACTATGAGAAATTCCCTGACTAGACATATTAACTAAACCAGTTGACTCCACATCTGTACTAGATTTAAACCTAGCAGGCTCTCTTATCACCTGCGATAGCTGAATGATAAGTCCATTGTGTCAAACTAGACGTAGACAGCTATCTATATTGCTAGACAAAAGAGTGGCACCGTGCCCAGTAGGGTGAATGCCATCTGCTTTCAGCAGGGAAGGGTGGCCCCAGAAAAAAGGCCATTTATCAACAAAACTGATTCCCTGCTCATTACAGTAATTAGCCAGCCAGGGGTTCATTGAGGTAAGCCTACTGTACATCTCATCATTACCCCTCACGGGTAAGAGACCAGAGACAATTAAGTGTCCTGGCTAGGCTAGTGTTTTTGATCTCTCATTGCCGTAACCTAGCATTATTGGTGCCGACATGAATAACAGTGTTGCTGAAAGTAGTGGTGTTGTGTGTCTGAGTTCCTTGATTCTCCCTGCCTAATGCCGGCACCCTAAGATTATCCTCTATGTCGGAGACGTTGTCACCAACCAAGGCTGGTGAAGCGAATCTGATACTGCGGGTAATGGAGTCTTCCTATCACTAGCATGCATTGCTTTATTCTTTCGACAGTAGTGGGAGAGGCATGCTGGTTGGTAGGACTACCAACAGGGGTGTGAGGGGCGAAAACCGGTTTGTAGTGTGGAGAGGTGACTACAGACCAGGCCACACGACCAGTCGCTTGGTCTTGTGGGCCTTCCCACGCCGGTAAACAGAGACAAACGCTGCCACATCTGCCAATGAAGCTGAGCTAGTGCTAACAATAACAGGTCTGCTGTCAAGCCCAAGACGATCTGGAGTGCCCATCACGTCTAACGTAATCCTAGCCAATGAAAGCTGCTCTAACTCATGGACACGTCTTTCAAGTAGAGACAACCTATCTATAACTGCAAAGTCACCACATACCATTTTTTTTTTATTTTCCCCTTTTTTCTCTCAAATTGTACTTGCCCAATTACCCCACTCTTCCGAGCCGTCCTGGTCTCTGCTCCTCCCCCTCTGCCAAGCCGGGGAGGGCTGCAGACTTCCACATGCCTCCTCCGATACATGTGGAGTCGCCAGCCACTTCTTTTCACCTGACAGTGAGGAGTTTCACCAAGGAGACGTAGTGCGTGGGAGGATCACACTATTCCCCCCCTTCCCCCAAACAGAGGCCCTGACCGACCAAAGGAGGCGCTAGTGCAGCGACCAAGACACATACCTACATACGGCTTCCCACCCGCAGACGCAGCCAGTTGTGTCTGTAGGGATGTGGCTTGGTCGGGCATCCTACCAACACGGGGATTCAAACTGGCAGTTCTCATGTTGGAAAGCAACGGAATAGACCCCTACGCTATCCGGATGCCCCACACACCATCATTTTAACGAGGCTTCTTTGACTGCAAATGCAATAAAGCTAACTGCTAAGTTAGGCTAAGCTCGACGCTAGTAAACAGACTAGGAATGAAAGGCGGCCCACTAACACAAGTCGTTAGCGAAAGGAAGCTAGCCATTGTAGCGATAAGTGAACTAAGCACAGAAAATAGAGAAATCAGTAGGACAAATGAAGAGGTTAGAGCAGAATATAGAGGAGAAGAGTAAGAGAATACACAGAGGAAAAGAGTGAGTAAGAGAATAAACAGCAGTTATCGATTTCACCAAGCTGAATCTCACGAAGGCGGAAGTTGATATTTGTGTGTGTGTGTGTGTGTGCATGTTTCGGTATGTATGAATAACAAGTCGTGTTTTGTGCCCATCTGAATTTCTATTTAGCTATGTTGACCTACAAGCGGCAATTTGCTTCCAAAGGGTTGCCAAAAAACAAAAACAAAATTCAAATCAGGTGTATTTGCATCAGGTCGGTCAAAAGTAAATAAACTCGCTTGCAGTATTTGAAAAGGATCTGTATTAGAAACCATGTTTGGCGTGCTGTTATCTTCTATATCATGCTCATATTGACCATAACTAATGCTGTCCGAAGGACAACAAACAAACAAAGGAATTTACCTGAACATATTCTTTTTCGGGTAGTTTTCCTGTTGTCAGATAGGATTGGAGAGAGAAAAAGGAAAAACAACGTGTAGAAAGAGAGGGGTGGGAGTACAACAGACTGTCGGCAGATAACCTAGCGGTCAGAGAAGCTAGCAGGTAGCTGAAAAAGTCACTGGTGTGAATTCCAGTATTGAAGATGGAGCTGCCAGGGAAGAGAAGAGGAAGGCCAAAGAGGAGGTTCATGGATGTGGTGAGGGAAGACATGCAGGTGGCTGGTGTGACAGAGGAAGATGCAGAGGATAGGAAGGGATGGAAACGGATGATCCGCTGTGGCGCCCCCTAACGGGAGCAGCCGAAAGTAGTAGTAGTAGTAGTAGTAGCTGAGTAAGACAACCAGTCATGTCAGTTGTTCATTGTGTCCTTGGGCAAGGCACCGAGCAGCAAAATGACACATTTACTCTTAGGAAACACATCAGTTAAGTTTAACTCACCTTGACAAAGGACCTGGACTAATTATTACACAATCCTTAAACTAAAACAACACGTGTCATGTGGGCAGAAGTCTGAGTCATGGGAGTATTCCAAGGTAAATTACCAAATAAACACCATCAGGTGTCTTACACGGGAAAGCTGCAGTGCGTATCCTGTTTTCTAGAGTCTGGCGATGATGAATATTGCACTCGTATCTCAAACACAAAGTCCTTAAATTAGTTGTTCAAGAAATGTGTTGTTCTTGCTCCATGGTGCCTAATTTCCTTATTGACTAAAAACCTTTTCTGTAAAAATATTTTTGTCTAATTGGGGAGCTGGCATCATCGTTGACTCTCTTGCTCAGCTTTTCTAATCTGATTTATCTGAATTTGCATAAACCCTCGGATGGATTCCCAGGCAACATCTTTCTCTCTCTACATGTGTATGTCAAGTCAACGTATTTATTTATTTCTGTATTGCCCATTATCACAACTGACAGATTTGCCTTGTGTCTGTGTGTGTGTGTGTCTCTTCACCCCTCCCTACCAGGTGGGCTGGTGGGAGAACGGCCAGCTGAGGCTGCGTTACCACCCGTGGTCACGCTATGGATCCTTCCTGAAGCCGCTGGATGACACCCAACATCTGAGGGTGGTCACCCTGGAGGAGCGGCCCTTTGTCATCGTGGAGCCCGCCGACCCTGGCACCAGCTCCTGCATCCGTGACTCCGTCCCCTGCCGCATGCCCATCAACACCAGGTAATAAGCTTTTGTGAGGCATGGCTATTTCTCCTGCTGGTATTCGCTGTGGGCGTAGGGCCTGTGATGTCACCCACTGGTTTCTGAAGAGGCAGTTTGAAGGCTGGAGTTTGGCTTTATGCTCACCACTATCTTGTCAATTACTGGAGCCTGAAAAACTAAATTTGTGCATCGAGGCGAAGCATGGGTGGAGCTGGGGTGGAACCACAGTGGTGACAGACAGGTTGACAGACCTGTCAATCAAGCCAGACATACCCTCAACGTGCCACCTTTTTCTTTTGGACCCCCCCCCCCATTGTACTTGGTCGATCTCCCCACTCTTCTGAGCCGTCCTGCCTCGTTGCTCCAGCCCCTCTGCCGATCCGGGGAGGGCTGCAGACTACCACATGCCTCCTCCGATCCATGTGACGTCACCAGCCACTTTTTTTCACCTGACAGTGAGGAGTTTCACCAGGGGGACCTAGCGCGCAGGAGAATCACGCTGTTCCCCCCAGTTCCCCCTCCCCCCGAACAGGTGCCCCGACTAACCAGGGGAAGCGCTAGTGCAGCGACCAGGACACATACCCACATCCAGCTTCCCACCCGCAGACATAGTCAATTGTGTCTGTAGGGACGCCCGACCAAGCTGGAGATAATACGGGGATTCAAATTGGTGATCTCCGTGTTGGTAGGCAACGGAGTAGACCGCCGACGCCCCGCCACTTTTTTAATCCTTAATATCGTCCTCATAGAAAATTAATTTTCAAAATGACCACCATCACACTGTGTCCATCACTGAGCTTAGCATTTCGCTTTCACAAAATCATCAGGCTCATGATGGAGCTTTGACAGTGAAATAAGTAGTGAGAACTTTCCTCAGTAAGTATCCTTGTCCTGAGTCTGAAGTGTGTGGTATTTTCTCTATTTATGTTTACATTTTTGCCATTTGCCAGCACCTTTTGGTCGGACATTGTGCGCGGGCTTTTTCCATTTTTGTCTATACTCAGGTTTCTATCAGACATGTAGGAAAATAAAATGTTGGCTATTTAACTGTTGGTGCAGGACCATGTACTGTACTCTGTAGCCTATGAATGATTTACATAATGTTTAGCTTGTAATACGATATAAACTGCAAGACAAGGACATACTCAGAATCCAAAATGGCATCTTAACATAGCACTTATTTAAGCACTGAAACCTATATATGATGTATGAATACCTAATGATATATATACATGATAACAAAAATCGATAGTTTATTGTCCCCAGACAGGAAATGCTTTTTCTAATTGGTGCAAGTACGACAATAATACATACAAATAGACAGACACCTAGTAAGTTACATTAAATTGTACTACAGAAATCCATATGAAAGAAGAGAGACATAAACTAGTAAATCAGATGTCACACAGTACTACAGTAACGCATAATGTATATATACGTATACGTATGCATGTTACAGAGGAGAGTCAACTCACTCCCATTTCTCACTGTCACCCATGCAGATGCAAAAAACTGCATGCGTCACTCACTAAACAAAAAGAAAAAAAGTGGCTCTCAAACGTACCGTTGCTAGGTAACAGAGCCGAGAGGTTGCTAGCGAAGCGATGAAGAGGCCATCGAATCGGCCCCAGGAAACCGCAGCTGATGAGAGGGCCCAGCCTGCGACTGTGTGGCCCCTGGCGGTCTTCTGCAAAGCGGGCCGCCGGATCCACCCGCAGCTCCTCGTGCGACGGGAACGCCGACGATGGCGTTGTGAAGTGGAAGCATTAAAGGGATGTAAAAACCTCGGGGGGGTGGGGGGGGGGCAGTCCAGATGTTTCGTGTCACACCACAGATAAGTTCTGAAAGCACAGAAATGGGATTTTGGCCTCCGTTGTCACATGACATCCCCCTTCCCCCCCCCTCCCCGTCTTTTAAGAATCAAATCTTGCTTGTAAAGAATCGGACCCGGCAAGTAACTCATCTCTTTCCTGCATCCCCCTCCCCGCCTTCATCTTGTCCAGATAATGTCAATAGGTGAGTGGGACGCTCGCTCCCCTTTTTCCTGAAATAACAAATGGGAGTTTATTTCCATCTGCCGTCCTCTGCTGTCTGACCTGCCAAACCTCCCCTCTCGTGTCCAAACACAACAGACCAAACCTCCCCTCTCGTGTCCAAACACAACAGACCAAACCGACTGTCAGTATCGATCCAGCAGCCAACCCCTCGCCAATAATTCATACACTCCTCGCCCTTCCCTGTCCCGTGTCTTCTCCTTCTCTGTCAAACTCACACTCACATGTACACACAGCATACGCACACACACACACACACACACACTTGCACACTTATAGTAAGTGTCCAAGCGCAGTTTTCCATGTATTGCACTGTGTAGCTATCCAGCTATCCAGCTATCTATCTATGTCTGTCTCTGTCTCTGTCTCTCTGTCTGTCTGTCTTCTCTGTTGTTCACAGTCTCTGTTAACTTGCTCTCTCTCCCTCTCTATTCTCACCCTCCCTCGCGTCTCCTTGCTTACTTTCTAAGCTCACTCCTCTCGCTCGCTCTTCCTAAACCCACCTTTCAACTCCTCGTCTTACTCTCCTGCGGCTCAGCAGTACACGAGCAACCTCGCTCCACTCCAAACTCATCAGTCATCAAGAGACAAACAAACGCCAACACAAAACACATTTGCATGTTCACAACTTCCTGTTTGATTTAATGGAAAACGCCTCCTTCTTTTCCAGGCACACCTTTTCCCATTTATACCACAGTAATTAAATCAAATCAAACTAAATTAAATAATATTTAGGCAGGTTAACATCTGACAAATCCAGAGGTGGGTGAACTTTTAACCACAACCCTGAATACTGTATTTCTTACTGTACTGATATCTACCTGTTATCCCAGACAGCCGTTTGAATAAATTGTTTGAGGGGAAAACAGATTTGTTTGTCATCCACTGGTAGGATTGAGTTGTGATTCAAGGGAAAGAGATGCCATCAAAAAAGAAAGATACCTACATCTCCATCCTGATATTTCTGTATATAACTGTCTGTAAACTGTTAGACCCACAAGTCCGTCTCTAAACGCTTCGGTGAACGAGAGCCTGAGGACGATCTCCCAGCTTTTGTTGCTAAAACCGACTGGAAACAGTCAGACAGTTTAAAAAGTGATCATCAAGTTTATCAAGTGGACCATCTCCACATTGGCTTTTTTGTACTTAGTTCCTTCAAAAGAACCCCCCCCCCTTTTTTTCATGATATATTTGCATACAGTTATCGATTTCATACTTACTCCACACAGTTCTTCTCCCCTTAGTCCCCCCCCCCATTCCCATTCTTCCCAGTCCCAGTTTAGTATATTCTATCGAGGGTCCAAAATATGGACTTCTCTGGCTTTATATTTTTTGAATTTTTTCTTCACAGCAGTTTAAGAGCCCTGAAATAACTTCTCCTAACCAACCATCCATTCCATTCCATCCATGATCCAAGCCGCTTATCCTGCTCTCAGGGTCACGCGGATGCTGGAGCCTATCCCAGCAGTCATTGGGATAGGCTCCTAACCAACCAATATTTTCCATATGGTCTGCCTATATAAGCTGAGTCCAAACAACATTTTCCTTTGTCATAAGTCTAAAGGCCTATTACAAATATTGCTTGTTTTTCTTTTGATATACCCTGAGAGCAGGATAAGCGGTTCAGATGATGGATGGATGGATGGATGGATGGAGATATATATATATATATATATATATATATATATATATATATATATATATATATATATATATATATACTAAAAAAAATCATATATATATATATATATGATTTTTTTTAGTATATACACTACCGTTCAAAAGTTTGGGATCACCCAAACAATTTTGTGTTTTCCATGAAAAGTCACACTTATTCACCACCATATGTTGTGAAATGAATAGAAAATAGAGTCAAGACATTGACAAGGTTAGAAATAATGATTTGTATTTGAAATAAGATTTTTTTTACATCAAACTTTGCTTTCGTCAAAGAATCCTCCATTTGCAGCAATTACAGCATTGCAGACCTTTGGCATTCTAGCTGTTAATTTGTTGAGGTAATCTGGAGAAATTGCACCCCACGCTTCCAGAAGCAGCTCCCACAAGTTGGATTGGTTGGATGGGCACTTCTTTGAGCAGATTGAGTTTCTGGAGCATCACATTTGTGGGGTCAATTAAACGCTCAAAATGGCCAGAAAAAGAGAACTTTCATCTGAAACTCGACAGTCTATTCTTGTTCTTAGAAATGAAGGCTATTCCATGCGAGAAATTGCTAAGAAATTGAAGATTTCCTACACCGGTGTGTACTACTCCCTTCAGAGGACAGCACAAACAGGCTCTAACCAGAGTAGAAAAAGAAGTGGGAGGCCGCGTTGCACAACTGAGCAAGAAGATAAGTACATTAGAGTCTCTAGTTTGAGAAACAGACGCCTCACAGGTCCCCAACTGGCATCTTCATTAAATAGTACCTGTTAGAGCCTGTTTGTGCTGTCCTCTGAAGGGAGTAGTACACACCGGTGTAGGAAATCTTCAATTTCTTAGCAATTTCTCGCATGGAATAGCCTTCATTTCTAAGAACAAGAATAGACTGTCGAGTTTCAGATGAAAGTTCTCTTTTTCTGGCCATTTTGAGCGTTTAATTGACCCCACAAATGTGATGCTCCAGAAACTCAATCTGCTCAAAGAAGTGCCCATCCAACCAATCCAACTTGTGGGAGCTGCTTCTGGAAGCGTGGGGTGCAATTTCTCCAGATTACCTTAACAAATTAACAGCTAGAATGCCAAAGGTCTGCAATGCTGTAATTGCTGCAAATGGAGGATTCTTTGACGAAAGCAAAGTTTGATGTAAAAAAAATCTTATTTCAAATACAAATCATTATTTCTAACCTTGTCAATGTCTTGACTCTATTTTCTATTCATTTCACAACATATGGTGGTAAATAAGTGTGACTTTTCATGGAAAACACGAAATTGTTTGGGTGATCCCAAACTTTTGAACGGTAGTGTATATACTATATATATATATATATATGATTTTTTTTAGTAATATATGCCCCGGTTTCCTCCCACAGTCCAAAGGTGAATTCACCTGACAGTAGGTCAGGTGAATCGGCCATACTAAATTGTCCCTAGGTGTGAATGTGTGTGTGTTGGCCCTGTGATGGCCTGGTGGCCTGTCCAGAGTGTCTCCTCGCCTGCAACCCAATGACTGCTGGGATAGACTCCAGCATTCCCACAACCCTGAGAGCAGGATAAGTGGCTTGGATAATGGATGGATGGATGGATATATATTTTTTGTGTTTATTTTCTCTATCTTTCTTGTCTTATGAAAACTTTAAACCATATCACACGAGTGTATGTTCTTAGTCTGTTAATGGTAGTGTTTCTATATACTTGCATGTATCATGAATGAGTGTTCTTGATGTGTGTTTGTGTGTTTCTTGTGACTGATTGATTCATTGTACCGTGGTGCTTGAAAGTTTGTGAACCCTTCAGAATTTTCTATATTTCTGCATAAATATGATCTAAAACATCATCAGATTTTCACACAAGTTCTAAAAGTAGGGAAAAGAGAACCCAATTAAACAAATGAGCCAAAAATATTATCCGCAGTCATTTATTTATTGAGGAAAATTATCCAATATTACATATCTGTGAGTAGCAAAAGTATGTGAACCTTTGCTTTCAGTATCTGGTCCCCCCCGTCCTGCACATCAGCTTGGAGGAATTTTAGCCCATTCCTCCGTACAGAACAGCTTCAACTCTGGGATGTTGGTGGGTTTCCTCACATGAACTGCTCGCTTCAGGTCCTAGAACGACTTGTGTGCTTAGGGTCGTTGTCTTGCTGCATGACCCACGTTCTCTTGAGATTCAGTTCACGGGCAGATGTCCCGGCATTTTCCTTAAGAATTCGCTGGTGTAATTCAAAATTCATTTTTCCATCAATAATGGCAAGCCGTCCTGGCCCAGATGCAGCAAAACAGGCCCAAACCATGACACTACCACCACCATGTTTCACAGATGGGATAAGGTTCTTATGCTGGAATGCAGTGTTTTCCTTCCTCCAAACACAACGCTTCTCATTTAAACCAAAAAGCTCTATTTTGGTCTCATCTGTCCACTAAACATGTTTCCAGTAGCCTTCTGGCTTGTCCACGTGATCTTTAGCAAACTGCAGACGGGCAGCAATGTTCTTTTTGCAGAGCAGTGGCTTTCTTCTTGCAACCCTGCCATGCACACCATTGTTGTGCAGTGTTCTCCTGATGGTGGACTCATGAACATTACCATTAGCCAATGTGAGAGAGGCCTTTAGCTGCTTATAAGTTACCCTGGGTTCCTTTGTGACTTGGCCGACTATTACACGCCTCGCTCTTGGAGTGATCTTTGATGGTCGACCACTCCTGCGGAGGGTAACAGTGGTCTTGAATTTCCTCCATTTGTACACAATCTGTCTGACTGGATTGGTGGAGTCCAAACTCTTTAGAGATGGTTCTGTAACCCTTTCCAGCCTGATGAGCATCAACAACGCTTTTTCTGAGGTCCTCAGAAATCTCCTTTGTTCTTGCCATGATACACTTCCACAAACATGTGTTGTGAAGATCAGACTTCGATAGATCCCCGTTCTTTTTTCTTTTTTTTTCTTTGTAAATTCATTTCTGATTTTTCCCTTTTTCTCCCAATTTAGTGGCCAGTGGATCCCTATTTTAATTCAAACACCCATCCTCGTACTGTATGTGTTCGCCAACTGCATCTCTCCGGCCGGCAGTCTGGAAGGAGTCGCCTCGCCACTTCCATGACAAGGCGACTCCTGGCCGAACCACTGCTTTTTCCGACAAACACAGACACATTCATGTGACGAACACAAGCCGACTCCGCCCCCTCCCGAAGACAGCGTTGCCAATTATTGCTGCTTCATTGAGTCCCCTCATAGTCGGATCTGACGAGCCCAGGGCGCGAACCCCGGTCCCCAGTGGGCAACTGCATCGACACAAAGCCGATGCTTCGACCGCTACACCACCGCGGACCCCAGATCCCTGTTCTTTAAATAAAACACGGTGCCCACTCACACCTGATTGTCATCCCACTGATTGAAAACACCAGACTCTAATTTCACCTTCAAATTAACTGCTAATCCTACAGGTTCACATACTTTTGCCACTCACAGATATGTAATATTGGATCATTTTCCTCAATAAATAAATGACGAGGTATAATATTTTTGCCTCATTTGTTTGATTGGGTTCTCTTTATATACTTTTAGGACTTGTGTGAAAATCTGATTATGTTTTAGGTCATATTTATGCAGAAATATAGAAAATTCTAAAGGGTTCACAAACTTTCAAGCACCACTGTACTTGTGTAACATGGGTGTTTACGGGATGCAGTGTTGTCAGGTGCTGTGCTGAACTGTGCCTCCAGCTTTTGCTATGTCTGGAATTATTGATAGATACATACAAATTGTGCATACTGCATTGCTATAGTTGTTGCCTGTAGTTTGATGCCTGGAGAAAACCACTTTTTGAGCCCTTGGAGGGTTAATGGGGCAATTCTCCTTCACATTCCCTTTCGATTTATATAGGCTCCAGCATCCCCACGACCCTGAGAGCAGGATAATCGGTTTGGATAATGGATGGATGGATGGATGGATCATTTTTTTTCTTCATATGTGTAAACAAACAAAAAAAACTACATTGCAAAACCAATCCAGAGTCTTCAGGCCAGCCTTTCATATTGGGGCGGTGACGTGCAGAAGTCTTGTGCTTGTAGACTGTCGTACCATCAACACGTGGCTTAGCCGCAGTCAGCGAAGAAAACTCCTTCGAAGTTTGTTGTTTGTCACATTTGTGGCAAAATATATTAATTGGTTAAAAACAAACACCATCAAATGATCTAACATAGCTCGGGACATCAATTTTCAGTGTTTTAAAAAGTACTTTCCAAACAAACGAAGTGTTTTGCTCTATGTCCAGTTTGTTTCACTACAGAGGAGGATGGGGAAGGCGTCATTTCCAGTAAGGTGCGTCCAGTATTCCCAAAGCAGTAGGGGAAGGTTTGTTAGCGGCTGTTCTCACCACCATTGTAGGACTATCTTGCATTTAGAAGTCCCCAGACATTGGTAGGCGGAGATCTCTGATTGTCTGGTATTTCCGAGTTAAACTGTATATAGTATTGTAGTGAATTCAGGGGGCAGCCGGGAAGCGAACCCGGGTTGCCCGCTCCACGAATAGCTGCGCTAACCAGTCAACTAAAGGATCCAACCCGTTAGCCAACGGGCTAGCGAGTCTTGTCATCTGTGATCTCTACAGTATGTTGTAAATACATAAAACTCCAAGATTTTGTAAAAATACTTTCAAGTTTGCCAGAAGCTGGCCTAAACAGACTTGTTAATGAAGACATTTTTCAATAGAGGCCAATAGAAACAAGATTTTCTAAATTTCTCCAAGGTCAAATCTTTTTTTTTCTGGATTTTATGATGTTTTTGCCTTCTGCAGAGTAAGACTGTTTTATTTTCTAAAACGAGCAGCAGGAACTGCGTCCGAATTGCTTTTCAAAAATTTTCTGACTTTTCAAAAGTTTGCTTACGATTTGTGTGAAATGTGGACCCGTAGCATAGGCCGCTGCTTGTTAAAGTATATTTAATAAAGATGCTAAAAGCCTGAATGATTCTTCAAACCAACTCCTCTTCAAATTCCTACTCAAACTTAACGTGACTGTCTGTCAGTTTGGACCAAATTCAGTAATCAGAAATAACTTCATGTCTAAGATCATTGAAATGGCAAAATAAAGCACTCAACAACAGTATTTTATTTGTAAATGACTAATATTGTGTATTATTTTATAGCTGTATCCATAACTGCTCTTAATAGCCCAAAGAACTGTGAGGCAGTGGGCTAGCCCTTGTTAATACTCATGAGCTGACCTTTGAGTGACAGGTACAAGAAACGGTTGTTGATAAAGTTGAGGTGAGCTTCATACTTTGATGATTTGTTCTGATTGGCTGTATGTAAATGAGTGTGATGACATCATGAGTACCAGCAAAAAAGATCTGCTGAGAGAAGGTGAACTGGGGGAGCTCTGTTAAAAAGAGACAAATAGAAAAACTGAATTTTGCCTTTTATTACTGGGACAGCACGGTGGCCCAGTGGTTACCACTGTTGCCTCACAGCTAGAAGGTCCTGGGTTCGAACCCCAGGGCCATCCCAGGTCCTTTCCGTTTGGAGTTTGCATGTTCTCCCCATGTCTGTGTGGGTTTCCTCCGGGTGCTCCAGTTTCCTCCCACCATCAAAAAAACATGCATGTTATAGGGTTAATACTCCTGTCTGTGCCCCTGAGCAAGGCAATGGAAGGAAGAACTGGAGTTGGTCCCCGGGTGCTGCAGCTGCCCACTGCTCCTATACAACAGGATGGGTTACGTGCAGAGAACAAATTCGTTGAAAAAATACAATTTCAAATAAAATGGCTTTCTTCTTTTTATGTTTCTTCTGTAGAAAGAGTGCAAAATGCTTGATGATGAAAATAATAAGTGATGTTAGAAGATATTAATGTTGCAGTTTTGGATTTTAAAAATGCTTCATGAAATTTGATTTAAATATGAAAATTATACCACCCCTTTGTCTCTCTCTCCTCCTCCACAGTTTGGTCGTGGATGGTGCTGGACCAATGAAACACTGCTGCAAAGGCTTCTGTATCGACGTCCTCAAGCGGCTAGCCAAAATAGTAGGCTTCACCTATGACCTCTACCTGGTGACCAACGGCAGACATGGGAAGAACATTGATGGGGAATGGAACGGCATGGTCGGAGAGGTAAGGGCCATGTCTCATTAAAGCTTCATTAAGTGATCTTCTGACCGCTAGATGTCTGACGGAGGCGCTACGGAGATTCAAAACACACACTCACAGCTCGGTCGTTCCTCGCCCAGGGATTAAAGCAAAAAAAAAAATCTTGACTGAAATATTTTTTCAAGCCGCAGCGAAGTCACATTCCCCATATGCAATGTGTAAAACATGTTACAGATTGTATTATTTGACGCCTGCTAAACAAATAACAAATTATGTAAAATTGTGAGATTTCAGCACCACTCCACACATAAGCATTGCTGCTGTTCTCTAATCCAGCCATCAAGTTTAAATACACTAGACCCCTGAACCCCAATAAGCGGCCCACGGGCCAGATCTAGCCCATGAGAGCCAAATGTCTGGCCCACGCTGACCCATTGGCACTAACACACCTGTCATAACATGTGAACTAAAGTGCGTGCAGCTCTACTTTATTTTGACCTCACCCCACACCGTACGTACACTTGACCTATGCCGTAGAGCCCGTGTAGATGTAACACGTACTCTGCACTTCCTGCAGTCCTTGACGAGACAGAGCCACTCACCAGCTAAGTCACAGATAATCAATAACTGTCCTAAACCAAGAATATGGCCTGCATGAAAAAGTGCAAAGTCGACCAGGAAAACCGTTGGTTCAAATCTGACTGGACTGATCATTTTTTGTTTTTATTTTACCGGACCACGCCGATGCCAAACCGACATGCTTGATATGCACGCAGACCGTAGCTGTCTGCAAGCAGATCATCTCAAGCAGCACTTCAGCACAATGCATGCTGCCAGTTTTAATGCCAACTACCCTACAAAATCAGATCACCGCAAACAAAAAATAGCAAATACGATAACATCGGACAAGCACTGCGTTTCTACTATCTGTAAATCAACATCGGCACAAGAGAGTGCAACAGCTGCACCATCGCATGTTTCATGGAGCCTTGCTAAAGCTAAGAAGCCATTCACTGATGCTGAGTTGATTAAAACGTGTGCAACTGATATATGGCTGGTGAAGTTTTAAGTCATGATGAGAAAAACAAGAAAACAGTTGCGGAGCTGTTAAAGTAGGTGCCATTGTCGGCTAACACGGCATCAAGAAGAGTAGAACTTTTAGCAGAGGAGTGTTTTTCCAATCTACTCACTGATTTGAAGAAAGCCGAAGCCACTGTATCACTAGCCATAGACTCATCCTGTGACCGAACAGATATGCCATCTGTGTTTGCTAGATTTTTTTTGACGAGAAGACCTTTGGGGGAGAGCTGCTTTGTTTGCTTCCTCTTTCTGGGTGCACAGCTGAGAAAATCCTCTTTAATGAATTAACAGTTCTTGGAGAAGAAGGGCTGGAATGTGGGCAAAATTGTGTCCATTGTCACCGATGGGGCTCCGTCCGTGGTGGGACAACTCAAGGGCTTGGTAGGCAGGCTTGCCGCTGTTAACCCAGCTCTCTTAGCATTTCATTGCATTATGCACAAGTCAGTGTTGTGCACTAAAGTGTGTGGTGAAATGAAGGAGGCGATGGATACTGTGACGAGACTGGTACATTTCGTTTGTGAGCGTTCTAGCCCGCAGCATCGCCTTTTCAGAGCCTTGCTGGAGGAAATGTCAGCGGAACACAAGGATCTTTTGCTGCATAATGATGTTTGCTGGCTGAGCAAGGGCCGTGTGCTGGAGAGGGTGTGCAACCTGCATCATGAGCTTGTATCCAGACTGTGGAGCCGAAAAGCTCAAAAATATCAGAGGTTTTTAAGTGACAATAAGGTGATGGCATATGTTTGTTTTTTTTGGTGTGACATCGTGTCTCATCTAAATCACCTTAATCTGCAATTACTAATAATAATACTATTGATAATATTAAAAATAATAAGAATAAGAATAGCCTACCCTGTGATGGACTGGCGACCTGTCCAGGGTGTCTCCCCGCCTGCTGCGCAATGACTGCTGGGATAGGCTCCAGCATCCCCGTGACCCTGAGAGCAGGATAAGTGGTTTGGATAATGGATGGATGGATAATAATAGCAGCATCTGCCCATAAAACCACTTTTGCTGGCGCAGTGGCAAAAAAAGACCTTTTTGCCCTTGGCATGGCCCTTGAGGAAAACTAGTTGGGGAACGCTGCTCAAGACCTTTTAAGTAAAGAAGATTCTTTTTTTCTCACTTAAGTTTTTATTAAGTTTTCAGAAAGATATAAACAGAACAGTACAACAACATCAACACAAAAAGAATACAATAAAATATACAAACATAGAAATAATGAAAAAACAAAACAAATTTTTTTTTAAGAAGATTCTTTTCATCAACTGTGTATTGCCAGTTTTCTTTTTTGTCATTTCAATGCCGTTTTCAATGTATGAAGTGAAACTGATACTTTCTTTTTTGCAAAGCTTGTGTCAGTTTTACCCTTTCAAATATCAAGTCAAGTCAGTTTTATTTGTATAGCCCATTATCACAAATTAATTTGCCTCAGTGGGCTTTACAGCAATACGACATCCTGTCCTTAGACCCTCCCATCATCAACCCCTTGCATAATCTAACAGTTACACAACTTTTCAACATATACATTTGTATTTATATTATTATAACTCCAAACTGACACAAAACAACGTTAACAGCATGAGCCTCACAACAGGAAAAAAAGAAATCCTTACTGAATGTATTTCAGAAGTCAGCTGTAGTGTAATGAAACCAAAGTGACCACGGCTGTTTCTGTATGCCCCGCCATTCAGGAAGACATTAGTTAGCATCCTAGAGTCCTTGGCACACAGTTGTCAACAGCCATGTCTAATGCTGAAGCTAATAAACTTAATAAACACTATGCATCAAACAGCTCCAAAAGTCAGGCTCTGACAGATGTTCTATCATTTACCAACTGTACACAACTAGAATGTGATGAACCAAACCAGAAAGAGGGATGATTAAATGCTCATACTGCCCATGGTGTGAAAAAAGTACTTAAATCTCAAGGACAACATACAAGAAAAGCTATTTCAGCAAGGTTGGGCATTCTGCTAGAGCCTGCAGGGCCCCTGCTGGAAGTAGTTAAAATAAGTTGAGACTACAGCCTTTTAAGACATTTTGAAACATGATACAACATCTTGGTGATGACTGGTGGGGATTCAAAACCTTTGAAAAATGTTTGTTCTCGCTATCGCCGCTCCCTCTCCTCATTCACTCTCTAGCTCGCTCGACCAAAGCTGCTGCTGTCTGTCACTGCCCGATCTAAGTCATGTGCGACTCACATCTACGGTTGAGTCAGATCGGCCGACATGATCAAAAGTTATTGAAAGAATTTTGACAATCCAAAAATGCATTAATTATAAAGCAACAACTTCCTTTCAGTTGAAGTCAAAACAGGAAGTGTTGATATTCTTGTCGCCCCCTGATCTGAGTGCACTGTAGATGTGAGTCGCACATGCGTGAGCGTAAGCTGTTAACCCAGCTTTATTATATTATGCAAATAAAGACAGGGTTAGGTTTAGACCAAAATGGTCGCATAGCAAACCTTTTCTTTTTGGAAACTACGTCCAGGTAGTGTAGCAGTCTATTCCATCGCCTACCAACATGGGGATCGCCGGTTCTAATCCCCGTGTTACCTCCGGCTTGGTCTGGCGTCCGTACGGCAAGCTGGATGTGGGTATGTGTCCTGGTTGCTGCACTGGCGCCTCCTCTAGTCGGTCAGGGCACCTGTTCACGGGGGGGGGGGGGGGGGCTAGCATGATCCTCCCACGCGCTGTGTCCCCCTGGCGAAACTCCTCACTGTCAGGTGAAAAGAAGCGGCTGGCGACGCCACATGTATCAGAGGAGGCATGTGGTAGCCTGCAGCCCTCCCCGGATTGGCAGAGGGGGTGGAGCAGCAAGCAGGAAAGCTTGGAAGAGTGGGGTAATTGGCAGGGTACAATCGGGGAGAAAAGGTGGGGGAAATCCCCCCCCCCAAAAAAAAGAAAGAAAAGGAAAGTGCGAGTTTCTACTGAACTTAGTCACATTCGTGTGAGGCTCCTCCTAGGAGACTGCGCATCCAAAGACTGACAGGCAAAACATTTTTATTATGTAGATTTTTCTTTAGCTTTTTCCCCCCTCCATATTTCCCGTTCAATCGAGTTGAGTGCTGCACAAATAGTCTTATAACGGACAGGAAAAAGTGTTTTTTCTGTCCGTATGTACGTGTATCTGTCCGCTGTGAATCTTGCGTACTACTGGACCTGTCAGCATAATAATTTTTGTGCACAGTTATGACTGTGTGATCAAGGACCTTTCATGGTTGCAAGGATTCAAAACCTTTGCAAAACCTGTTTCATACTGCAATTGAATGCTAACTCCTCAGCCTGTTTTTTGCCTGGAGAAGGGGAGATACACAGGCAGTGCCTCTCTGTTGTCCCTTCTCCCGATAGGTGAAAAACGGGGTGGTTTGTAGCCAAGTCCGAGCACCAGAGAAGGGGAGGTACACCTGGCGGGGCTGTGCACTCTACTTAGTGCACTCTTCTAGTTTGCGATTGGTGTTGGTACGCTAAATGCGAACTTGCCAAGTGCAAAGCTAACTTTAGCTGGACAGCTACCACCTATAGCAAATCATTATCTATCTGTCCATAGTTTAACTAGTTTTTTACTGATTGAACATTCAACATCAATAATACGAATCTTGCCGTTATCTGTCATGTTGAATTCCGATGTTTGATCCGTCACTCGGAACTATTAAAGTTGAGTGATGCTCTGTTTTTAGATAGTCCATGCTGGTCTGTGTCACATGCGTGCTGTAAACAATCCCATTGGCTAGTGAGTGTGAGAAACTCAAGAACGACATCTGGTTGGATGCAGCGCTTACTTTTTTTATACCATCAAACAAGATAGAAAATGAATGGGGAGTTACCATCCTCTCTCTCTCTCTCAACCCCCACCTCCCACCCCACCATCACTTGGGTTTTTTTTTCCCACCTCGGGTCGGCACTGATCTCATGAGTGGCACCTCTATGGACTCCAAATGGCAGAAATCCATTGTAGTGACAGAGAATTTTAATCCCTGCCCACCCCTCCCTTCCTGTGTCTACGATGGCCATCCATTACTTCAAATGATTAGTGTTTACAGAGGATACAAATGTTAATACGATGTTGTTGTATTTCTTCTGGATGTGTAGCTATGCAGTTGCCTGCTAACATCTACCTCTTCTTACGGTTGTTCCCTTTAGGGGTTGCCTCAGCGGATCATTCGTTTCCATCGCTTCCTGTCCTCTGCATCTTACTCTCTCACACCAGCCACCTGCATGTCCTCCCTCACCACAACCATAAACCTCCTCATTGACCCTCCTCTTTTCCTCTTGCCTGATAGCTCCATATTTAGCATCCTTCTCCCAATATACCCAGCATCTCTCCTCCACACATATCCAAACCATCTCAATCTTGCCTCTCTTGCTTTGTTTCCAAACCGTCCAACCTGAGCGGTCCCTCTAATTTACTCATTCCTAATCCTGTCCTTCTTCATCACTCCCAATGAAAATCTTATCATTTTCAACTCTGGCACCTGCAGCTCCACCTCCTGTCTTTGCGTCAGTGCCACTGTCTCCAAACCATATGACATAGATGGTCTCACTACCATCTTGAAACCTTCCCTTTAATTCTTATTGGTACTCTTCTGTTGCAAATCACTCTTCTCCACCCATTCCTCTTCTCTCCACTGCATACCTCCACCTCTCCAGGCTCTCCTCAGCCTGCACCCTAGTTTCACGACAGATCACAATGTCATCCGCAAACATCCTAGTCCACGAAGAATGAACGCGAACAGGACAGACCAATGATGCTTCAATTTTAATGAGAAAATGTTCTGACATAGTGGACGTGGCTGGCAAGACAGTCAGATCACAAACAGCTATTCCTTTGTATAAAACTAAATCAAATGTGTTACCACTGCAATGAGTCAACTCTTGACCAAACTGAGTGAACCCAACAAGCGCCAGAGAGGCTTTACTTAGAGGATCACCAGCCTTATTCAGATGAATATTGAAATCACCAAGAATCAGAATTTCATCACAATGAGTAACAAGAACTGAGATAAATTCTTCAAGAAATACTTAGTAAGGGCCAGGAGGTCGATACAGTCTCACAATCTGGACTAAGCAGAGTCTGTTTGTGGCTGAGGGAGATGGACTTAGAGTAAGAGCCTCAAAAAATTTAAATTCAGTGTCAAGTTTAGAATTTAAATTGAAAATAGACTTAAATGTTAAGGCGACACCCCCGCCTTGTTTGTTTGCTCGAGCTATATGGGCATAAGTATAGTCAGGTGGGGAAGCTTCATTTGAGGGGAGGAAAATATTTGGTTTCCGCCATGCTTCACATAACCCATTCGTATCGAAACTATGTTCAAGAATTGGATCATTTATTAATAAGGCTTTGGTAGACAGTGATCTGATATTTATGAAACAAAGTTGAAGCGTCTTATTGAAGTGATTGGTAGTAGGCAGAACTTTAGAGCTACCAATAGATGAGATATCAATTGGAATTAGACACCTTGTATTATTAGTGGACAATTTTGAAGACCCGCCTCGCTTTGGACGATGTGTGGTCATACTTTTAATAACATTGGATGTTTGGTTCTGTAGATTATTAAGTGCTTTGTTGCACATTTCACCACCACCAGTGTTAGGAATTATTATTAAATATTGTGATTAACACATTTTCGGGAATCAGGAACAGCCCACAGCAGTGCAACAAAGACAAAAACACATATCTAAAAACTACAAGAACACATTTATCAAGGTACAAAAAAAAATCCCTGTCCAAGAGAATGAAGGCCAGGATGACTGTCAGAACTGCCGGTCTGCATGGGCTAGCAATTAGCTTAGCCTGCCCCGCTTCCATGTCCTGTCAGACCGCCCTTGGTGTTTCCTCCTTGGGCAAAGCTTTAAGTAGAGCCGTGGTCCCTGGGCCCACTGGACGCGGCACACTAGGCTAGCCCAGCCGATCCAGCACCAGCTCTCCCAGCCAGACGCCTTTGACACACCTCCCCGCACTCCACACAATGACACAAAAAACATGGTCAACACTAGGTGAGGCTGCCGCCAGACTGCCCTCAATGTTATCGGAACTGCTGGTCTGCATGGGCTACCAGTTAGCTTAGCCTGCCCTGTTTCCATGTCCTAGCAGACTGCCCTCGGTGTTTCCTCTTCAGGCACAGCTCCGGGCAGGGCCATGGTCCTTGGGCCCACAGGATCCAGCAGACCAAGCTCTCCCAGCCGATCCAGCGCCAGCTCTCCCAGCCATCAAACGAAGACACAATCAAAGGCACAAAAAACTTAGACACAGACGTGGACAAAGACACTGCATGGACGGTACTGGGTGAGGCTGCTGCAAATGTAAGTTCGCGCAGCCATCTTCCCACACCAGTACTGAGTGAGGCCGCTGCAAACTTGAATTCGCACTGCCATCTTCCCAAACTGGAAGAGAGCTGTGAGAGAGCTTTTGGAGAGGAGGACCTCACCCCACACCAAGCACTTGACCTATGCCGTAGAGCGCGTGTAGACGTAACACGTACTCTGCACTTCCTGCAGTCCTTGACGAGACAGAGCCACTCACCAGCTAAGTCACAGATAATCAATAACTGTCCTAAACCAAGAATATGGCCTGCATGAAAAAGTGCAAAGTCGACCAGGAAAACTGTTGGTTCAAATCTGACTGGACTTATTGTTTTTTGTTTTTATTTTACCGGACCACGCCGATGCCAAACCGACATGCTTGATATGCACGCAGACCATAGCTGTCTGCAAGCAGATCATCTCAAGCAGCACTTCAGCGCAATGCATGCTGCCAGTTTTAATGCCAACTACCCTACAAAATCAGATCACCGCAAACAAAAAATAGCAAATATGATAACATCGGACAAGCACTGCGTTTCTACTATCTGTAAGTCAACATCGGCACAAGAGAGTGCAACAGCTGCACCATCGCATGTTTCATGGAGCCTTGCTAAAGCTAAGAAGCCATTCACTGATGCTGAGTTGATTAAAACGTGTGCAACTGATATATGGCTGGTGAAGTTTTAAGTCATGATGAGAAAAACAAGAAAACAGTTGCGGAGCTGTTAAAGTAGGTGCCATTGTCGGCTAACACGGCATCAAGAAGAGTAGAACTTTGAGCAGAGGAGTGTTTTTCCAATCTACTCACTGATTTGAAGAAAGCCGAAGCCACTGTATCACTAGCCATAGACTCATCCTGTGACCGAACAGATATGCCATCTGTGTTTGCTAGATTTTTTTGACGAGAAGACCTTTGGGGGAGAGCTGCTTTGTTTGCTTCCTCTTTCTGGGTGCACAGCTGAGAAAATCCTCTTTAATGAATTAACAGTTCTTGGAGAAGAAGGGCTGGAATGTGGGCAAAATTGTGTCCATTGTCACCGATGGGGCTCCGTCCGTGGTGGGACAACTCAAGGGCTTGGTAGGCAGGCTTGCCGCTGTTAACCCAGATCTCTTAGCATTTCATTGCATTATTCACAAGTCAGTGTTGTGCACTAAAGTGTGTGGTGAAATGAAGGAGGCGATGGATACTGTGACGAGACTGGTACATTTCGTTTGTGAGCGTTCTAGCCCGCAGCATCGCCTTTTCAGAGCCTTGCTGGAGGAAATGTCAGCGGAACACAAGGATCTTTTGCTGCATAATGATGTTTGCTGGCTGAGCAAGGGCTGTGCGTTGGAGAGGGTGTGCGCTTGTGTCATTTTTATCCAGACTGTGGAGCCAAAAAGCCCAAAAATATCAGAGGTTTTTAAGTGACAGTAAGGTGAGGGCATATGTTTAGTCATGTCTCATCTAAATCAGCTTAATCTGCAATTACTAATAATAACACTATTGATAATGTTAAAAATAATAATAATAAGAATAGCCTACCCTGTGATGGACTGGCGACCTGTCCAGGGTGTGTCCCCACCTGCCGCCAAATGACTGCTGGGATAGGCTCCAGCATCCCTGCGACCCTGAGAGCAGGATAAGTGGTTTGGATAATGGATGGATGGATGATAATAGACTGCCCTCAATGTTATCGGAACTGCTGGTCTGCATGGGCTACCAGTTAGCTTAGCCTGCCCTGTTTCCATGTCCTAGCAGACTGCCCTTGGTGTTTCCTCTTCAGGCACAGCTCCGGGCAGGGCTACTGTCCTTGGGCCCACAGGATCCAGCACACCAAGCTCTCCCAGCCGATCCAGTGCCAGCTCTCCCAGCCATCAAACGAAGACACAATCAAACAAAGACACAAAAAACTTAGATGCAGACGTGGACAAAGACACTGCATGGATGGTACTGGGTGAGGCTGCTGCAAATGTAAGTTCGCGCGGCCATCTTCCCGAACCGGAAGAGAGGTGTTAGAGAGCTTTTGGAGAGGAGAAATTTTGGAAAGGAGAGCTTGGGAGCAATACAGCAGGGAAGGGAGACGGTCTCAGTATTATAGACCAAGCTGTCAGTCTGATACTGAGAAATTCCCTGACTAGACATATTAAGTCAAACTAGTTGACTCCACATCTGCACTAGATGTAAACCTAGCAGGCTCTCTAATCATCATCAACCTGCAGGTAAGGGCGACCCCAGAAAGAAGGCCAGTTTCAAAAAAACTGAATCCCTGCTCATTACAGTAACAAGCCAGCCGGCCGTTCATTGAAGTGAGCTTACTGTACATCTCATCATTACCCCTCACGGGTAAGGGACCAGAGACAATCGATGCTGACACATCTTTCTGACAACCTCAGGCATCCTGACTAGGCTGGCTTTTGTGATCTCTGATTGCCTCATCCTAGCATTGTTGGTGCCGATCTGAATATCAATGTTGCTGAAAGTAGTGGTGCTGTGTGCCTGGGTTCCCAGATTTTCCCTCCATGATTCCAGCACCCTGTGATTATCCTCTATGTCAGAGACTCTGGCCCCAGGTAAACGTGAACCAAGGTTGGCGAAGCTAATCTAATATTGTGGGTAATGGAGTCTCCATCAATAGCGTGCATTGCTTTACTCTGTTGACAGGCGCGACATGTCCATTTGCTGGCGTGGCTTGCTCCTGCGAGCCTTCCCACGCCGGTAAACGGAGACAAACACCACCGTATCTGCCGTCGAGGCTGAGCTAGTGCTAATAATAGCAGGTCCGCTGTCAGGCCCGGGGCTAGGGCTATCTGGAGTGCCCATCACGTCTAACGTAATCCTAGCCGAAAGAAGTCAAGTCAAGTCAATTTTATTTGTATAGCCCAATATCACAAATTACAAATTTGCCTCAAGGGGCTTTACAGCAACACAATATCCTGTCCTTAGAACCTCGCATCAGATAACGAACAACCCCCCCCCCCCCGAAAAAAGAAAAAACCTTTTACAGGTAGAAAAAAATAGGAAGAAAGCTCAGGGAGAGCAACAGAGGATGGATCTCTCTCCCAAGACAGACAACGTGCAATGATGTTGTGTTTACGCAATTTACACAATACAACGTTGAAAGACAATAACAGAATTACAATGGAATTGTAAAATGTATGATAAGCAGGATGCCAAGCAGTGTCCAGATGCCACCGGGACAGCCCAGGACCCGAGCCAAGCAACCACCATCACCATGTTTAAAGAAAAAAAAAGATTAGTCACACATCTTAGTCAGAGAAGGATATGACATTGAAACAGGATAACAAGATTATACGGATTTATATGATATATAAAAAGAAAATGTGATGAGGGGGATGCCAGGCAGCATCCAGGTGGCGGCCACCATCACCACGGAGACCTGGGAGGAGGACCAACTGCATGTGCACACAAGGGAGACTCGCATGACACCATTCACACCCACAAGACGAGAAAGGAGAAGACGTTATTCAGAGAGAGAGAAAAGACACGTGAGAGAGGAGAACAGTTTGCAATAGTCAATAATCTATACGCTGTAATCTCGTTGGCAGAGCAGCGCAGAACAGCTCCCAGTAAGAAGCTGCACGTCTCTCTGGTAGAGACAACTTATCTGTAACTACTAGGGGTATCACAATTCTCCAAATCCACTACTCCCTTAGTCCTCCGAATTTTAATGTTTCGATCTGATTTTTAATTGAAAAGATTTTTTCAGCACCGACAGCGATGCCACTTCTACACTAATGAGTCTTGATTTGTAAAGATCAGCGGATCATTGGTTTTATGCCCTGACAACTGTCATTTACATTTTCAAGTTCTTCTTTAAAAAGATAGGCTACATGCTGTCAAGTGTGATATGACCGTCATTTTTTATGTACCAGACTAAGGCCATTTGGTCGACAGGCATGAACACCGGGATTGCGTGCAGCGCTTTACCTCTGCCCCCGTCCACAGGGTTAGCGGTTGTGTCAGGAAGGGCATCCAGCGTAAAATTTTGCCAAATCAGTATGCGGCTTGACAAGACCGCCATCAGTGCTGTGCCCTCACAGGGTACCAATGGAAACTGTCGAATCTGCTGTGGCGCCCTCTGGGAAACAAGAAACAAACTGAAAGAAGAAGAAGAAGACTAAGGCCATATGGTCAAATTTAAGTAATTTAAAATGTAATAACTAACTTATTTCATGGACATATTGGTCGTGTTCCCTGAGGTGTCATATGGATCCCGCGTGTAGCATAGCCTTCAAGCTGTACTTCCTCTGTCAGCGATGCCTTCCTTGTTGACATGCCTTGTGGGGAATGCAAACTGTTGCCCACCTGTGACTTCGGGGAAGCAGGAGGATTTTGCAGTATCCGGCAGTGGACGTGGTGTCTCGAAGTGCAGCTGCAGGCCACCGGTAAGCTATGTTGTGGCGTCTTTAAAGGGTTGTTTTTTTTCTTATTTGGATACGTGCCGGACATGTGCAAGTAGGCAGGGGTGAAGAGAAGAAAATATTGGAAGAATCGCAGATCCTGCTTTTGATTTCAAAGTTTGATAACAGAAGCTCATTTTGATCACTCTTCAGTTTAGAATCAAAATTGTGACACCCCTAGTGACTGCAGAAGTCGCCACACCATTGTTTTGTTTTTGTTTTTTTGGGCCCCCCCCTCCCCCCTTTTCTCCCCCAATTGTACCTGGCCATTCACCTCGCTCTCCGAGCCGTCCCGGTCGCTGCTCCACCCAGGCCCCCTTTGCTGATCCGGGGAGGGCTGCAGACTACCACATGCCTCCTCCGATACATGTGGAGTCGCCAGCCACTTCTTTTCACCTGACAGTGAGGAGTTTTACCAGGGGGACGTAGCGCATGGGAGGCTCGTGGTATTCCCACCAGTTCCCCATCCCCCACAAACAGGCACCCCGACCGACCAGAGGAGACGCTAGTGCAACAACCAAGACACATACCCACATCTGGTTTCCACTCGCCGACACTTCCAATTGCATCTGTAGGGACACTCGACCAAGCCGGAGGTAACACAGGGATTTGAACAGGCGATCCCCATGTTGTAAGGCAACGGAAGAGAGCACTATGCTACCCAGATACTCCACACCATTGTTTTAACGAGGCTGCTTTGACTGCAATTGCACAACACTAACTGCTAAGCTAGGCTAAGCTTGAAGCTAGTAAACAGACTAGGAACAAAAGGCTGCTCATCAGCACAAGTCGTTTAAGAAAGAAAAGTAGCGCATCCGGCAACAAGTGACGTAAGCACAGAAAATACTGTCGTCATTGGGACAAGTGAAGAGGTCAGAGCAGAGTATAGAACAGGAGAGTAAGACAGTAAACAGCAGTTATCGATGAAGCCGGAGGCAACCGGAGAGTTGAAAATCATCTTGAGAGTCGACATTATGACAGGGAGTCATTTGATTCAGCTGTATTTGTCAAAAATAACGCTGAATGTAGCTGTAGCTGTAACATCTCTGACCGTATAACTTTCTTCTGAAGTGTTTGCTGTGAATTGATTGATTTAAGAGGACCGTAACGTGAGGCCTTTCATGATTTTTTAACGATTTCCGGAAATTTCTTTTCAGTAAGAGTCTCTCACATAGTTACCAGGTTTAGAAAGCTGCTAATAGTTGTGTGTGACTTTAAACAGCATACATAATCATCATATAGGCCTCATCTCCAACACTGATGAAACCCAGTACCGCACTGAAATAGACCAAGCTGTCACTTGGTGCACAAACAACGACCTTCTGCTTAATACAGCCAAAACCCAAGAACTCATTACTGACTTCTGATGCATGCCGAATCCTAAAACACCCATGCAAATGAACGGAGACTTCATCACCACCACCCACTCTTTTGAATTCCTTGGAACAAACATCTGCAATAACCTGAAGTGGAAAACTAACACTGAACACATCACTGCAAAAGCTCAACAACAACTTTACTTTCTTAAGCAGCTTAAAAAATACCGAATCAAACATCAACTGCTCGTTCTGCTTTACTCAGCCATTATCGAGTCCATCATAACATCTTCTATTACAGTATTACAGTATTATAATATTACACTATTACAATATTATAGTATTACAGTATTAAAGTATTACAGTATTATAATATTACACTATTACAATATTATAGTATTACAGTATTATAATATTACGATATTATAGTATTACAGTATTATAATATTACACTATTACAATATTATACTATTACAGTATTATAATATTACACTATTACAATATTATAGTATTACAGTATTAAAGTATTACAGTATTATAGTATTACAGTATTACAGTTTTATAGTATTACAGTATTAAAGTATTACAGTATTATAATATTACACTATTACAATATTATAGTATTGCAGTATTATAATATTACAATATTATAGTATTACAGTATTATAATATTACACTATTACAATATTATAGTATTACAGTATTAAAGTATTACAGTATTATAGTATTACAGTATTACAGTTTTATAGTATCACAGTATTACAGTGTTAAAGTATTACAGTATTATAGTATTGCACTATTACAATATTATAGTATTACAGTATTATAGTATTACAGTATTAGTTTTATAGTATTACAGTATTACAGTATTAAAGTAGTACAGTATTATAATATTACACTATTACAATATTATAGTATTGCAGTATTAAATTATTATAGTATTACAGTATTAAAGTATTATAGTATTACAGTATTACAATATGGTACGGCGGCACAGACAGTCAGACATGGAAAAAACTGCAGCGGATTGTCAACAAGGCATCCAAAATCATAGGCAACCCACACCTCTCAGTTGAATCTCTACGTACTAACCGGACTGTGAAGCGAGCAAAGAAGATCACCTCCGACCCCTCACATCCTGCTCATCACCTCTTCCAGCTCCTTCCCTCAGGGAGGCGCTACAGGTCACTGTCAACTAAAACTAAACGCTTCACAAACAGTTTTTTCCCCTCGCCATAAGGACTCTGAATTCCTCCCTATAGTCCCCTCCTCACACACCATTGGCCCAAATAACACCATTCACCTGTTATGCCTGCTGTGTTTATTTCTCCTATTGTGTAACTGTATTGTTCGTGATAATATGTGGAGTGTCTGTTGTTGTCTATGTATGTATTGTGCTGCAGAGTGTAAAGTGTACCAAAAACAAATTCCACTGGCCTTGGTCGTGTGGCTAATAAAATAATCTATCTGTCTATCTATAATAACTATTTTCATAGCACTTTTCTTCACAGGTACAAAGTGCTGAAACAAGCAGCAAATCAGTAAACAGTCGGCTGAACTAAAAGGAAGATTTGTGTGTCTGATGTAACGGGGGCAGTCCTATGCTGTTCTATGCTGGTCAGCCTGCTGCATGCCCGTCACTCTCATCAGTAGCTCTGCGTTGTGTTCTAGTTGTGTGGGGCCCCAGGTGTTGTGGGGGGCCCTCAGTCTCTCATCATCATCATCATCATCATGATCAAGGAAGGAGGGGGGACACACAGGACTCTATTTGGCCCACCTTGCCATTTATTTTGGTTTCAAACCCTTCGACAACCGTCCAGTCCTCCAGCGGGAGCGGTGTTTCTTACGGACGTGGGGGTCGAAGTTCAACCACCGTCCGGACTCCACTCGTGTGCGTTAGAAGTAGAAACCGTCCACGGGACTCCGATGTAAGAAAGGATAAACAAGTATTTTATCCCACAGCTTGCAGTATCTTCTTACAGGGATACTCAAGGTTACGTTCTCCTCAACCAGCAAAACTGTCCTACTGTAAGAAACACGTGTGGCTCGGCTTGATTGCTGCTTGAGACTCCTCCCACAAAACAAAAATGGCCTCTCCCGCGTTCCCTCTTCCGTGTACCTACAAGACCTCTCTCTTAAAGCGACAGTACACGTATATGACGGTCGTTGTAAAACATACATAAAAGTAAATAATGACATAAAATAAAATGTAGTAAACACAAATAACAGCACACAGACAGGATTTGGTGATATTTCATACTCAAACAAAATAAAATAAAAACATTAATTTTAACCTGGTTACACTGACTTGAGGGCTGGTTAAGGCCTCGGAGCAAAATTTCAGAAACCGTTCTGAACTCCCAAGAAACAAAAAATCAGGAATCAGGAACACTTAATTTGGGAAATAAAACAAAAGGCTGTTTCCCCCAGCCCACAGCAGTGCATCACAAAGACAAAAACACATCCAAAAACTACAAGAACACACATACCCAAACTAAGACATATATGCAAACCAAACAAAAAACAAAAATCACTGTCCAAGGGAACAACTGTCCCAGGATGACTGTCGAAACTGCCGGTCTGCATGGGCCGCGTCCTGTCAGACCGCCCTCTGTATTTCCTCCTCGGGTGGAGCTCCAGGCAGGGGCCGTGGTCCTCGGGCCCACCGGACACAGCAGACCAAGCTCTCCCAGCTGATCCAGCACCAGCTCTCCCAGCCAGACACCCTCGACACACCTCCCCGCACGCCTCACGACGACACAAAAACACCACAGTCAACGCCAGGTGAGGCCGCCGCCAGACCGCCCTCGGTGTTATCGGAACTGCCGGTCTGCGTGGGCTAGCAGTTAGCTTAGCCTGCCCCGCCCTACCAGCCGATCCAGCGCCAGCTCTCCCAGAAGACAAAACATAGATGCAGACATGGACAAAGACACTGCATGGACGGTACTGGGTGAGGCCGCCGCAAATGTGAATTTACGCCGCCATCTTCCAACACCGGTACTGGGTGAGGCTGCTGCAAACGCGAATTCGTGCAGCCATCTTCCCCACCGGAAGTGGACCACACACATAAGCAGTCCTATCATGTCATAATGAGGATGAAAACTAGTGAACTGTTGACCCCAAGTTCATATAAAACAAGGGACACGTCCATTATAACTGGGAAGAAAAGGCCCGGCTTGCTCAAGACATCACATCTGGCAACTCGTTCAGGGGGTTAGCGCTGCGGACCGCCGATATACCGTCTCCTTTCTGTGTTTCAGTCGGATAACGATCTTTCTTTTCTCTACTCATTTCTTTTCCTGTCCCTTCTGGTTCCAACTCTTTTGGTATTAACAGAGAGGGTGTGATTTGAGGGCTCCCAGGAAATTCCTTCTGTCCTTCCTGACATCCACTTAAAGGCAACAGGGTGAGAGAGGAAAACAGGAAAGGAAGCTGTTAGGAAGATCTGTATGTTATATCCAGATAGATAGACGGCGGCACGGTGGGCCAGTGGTTAGCGCGGTCACCTCACAGCAGGAAGGTCCTGGGTTCGAACCTTGGGGTAGTCCAACCTTGGGGGTCGTCCCAGGTCGTCCTGCGGTGGGTTTTCTCCGGGTGCTCCGGTTTCCCCCACCATCAAAAAGACATGCATGTTAGGGTTAATACTCCTGTCTGTGCCCCTGAGCAAGGCATGGCAAGACCAACTGGAGCTGCATGGCGGCTGCCCACTGCTCCTAGCTACACAGCTAGGATGGGTTGAATGCAGAGCAGAATTTCCCTACAGGGATCAATAAAGTATCTCTGAGAGAGAGAGAGAGAGAGAGAGAGAGAGAGAGAGAGAGAGAGAGAGAGAGAGAGAGAGAGAGAGAGAGAGAGAGAGAGAGAGAGAGGGAGAGAGAGAGAGAGAGAGAGAGAGGGAGAGAGAGAGAGAGACAGAGACAGAGGGAGAGAGAGAGAGAGAGAGAGAGAGAGAGAGAGAGAGAGAGAGAGAGGGAGACAGAGAGAGAGAGAGAGAGAGAGAGAGAGAGAGAGAGAGAGAGAGAGAGAGAGAGGGAGACAGAGAGAGAGAGAGAGAGAGAGGGAGAGAGGCTCTATAGACAGAAAACTATGCTTGTAAATGTGTGTTTAAGTATTTGGTTAGCGTGTGTGTGTGTGTGTGTGTGTGTGTGTGTGTGTGTGTGTGTGTGTGTGTGTGTGTGTGTGTGTGTGTGTGTGTGTGTCCTTGGCAGATGCTCCTCTGTCTGCATGATGCCAGTGCCCCTCTGGTGGGCAGATTAATGAATTCTGTTTAACATGGAGTTAGACAGCAGGGTCTGTGATCACAAGTGCTGCTATGTGTACGCATGTGCTCGCTTCTGCACACGTGCCCAGAGATGGGTGTGTGTATGTGTGTGAATGTGTGTTTTTGTGCACAATTGTTTCTGTGTGTTAACGTGTGGGTGTGTGTGTGTGTCTACTTTTGTTTGCAGTTGCACAAACGTTGGTTTGTGTGGTTGTGTGTGAACCGTTTGTATGTCTGTGTCCATTGAAATGTGTCTGTGCAATTGAATAAAAGTGTCCTTGTTTGTGTGTTTGATTTTGTGGGTTTGTGTGTCTGGGTTTGTGTGTGTGTGTGTGTGTGGTGTCAAGCTTACAGTGACAGCATTGCTATGGCCCAAGGGAACCGATGCTGTTGTTTACAAAGCTATCGTCCCAAAAACGCCTTCAAGATGCAGGTGGTCTCTCTCTCTCTCTCTCTCTCTCTCTCTCTCTCTCTCTCTCTCCCTCTCCCTCTCCCCCACTCCTCTTTCCCCAGCTGCCTCCTGCCCAGCTTCTGTCAGTGACTCATTAAGTTGGTTAATTATGGCCACAGACACACGCTGGCATGTACACACACACACACACACACACTGGGACGGCGGTGTCTGTAGGAAAAACCGATATGTTTAATTTTACAGTCATGTCCTCAGTCATTTTGCCTTAACCCTGGGTAGTCAGTACTGAGGTCCAAACTCCGTTCACACCCCTCTCTTTTGTTCAGAGCACATTTCATGATCACACAGACAACGTCCGTCCCAATTAAACCCCCCCCCACCACCTTCATCCGTCTTCCCCATCTCCTCCTCCGTCCTCGGTCCTCTTCACTTTTCTTCTCCCCTTTCTTTCTTTCTGTCATGTGTCCTCTGAGTATAACACATGGTGAGACAGCACATTCTTCTTTCCTCGCTCACGTCGTCCTTCCTCCTCCTCCTCCTCGCCTGAGAGCTTCGTCAGACCGTCGCTTTAGGCTTCCCGCTGAAAGCTGCTCGGTCTTTGTCCTTGTTGTCAGTCTTAATGCCACGTTTTTTTAAATTGCTGGCGTGGGTTCTGGGCCTGGTCATGCGTTTCTGGTTTGTGAGGGTCTGGGGCGCTGTCCTCAGATGTGGGCCACGTCAGGCCAGTCTGAGAAATGAATGGATCAAGCTGAATGGACACACTTATCGGATGGGTTTGATTGTCCCTGCCAAAGGAAATGGAACCGAAGGTTTCGCTCAAAAGAAGCGTAGGACCCGGTACATCGGTGCACTTTAAAGGACTACGCACCTGTCCAGAGAGGTGGTCTCTGTCTGTGTCACAGCACATGGACGGGACAGGATTATGTCCAACTATGTGTGCCGTGTGCAAACCATTAGTTCAGAAATGCAAAGGTCATGTTTTGTTTTGGGTTTTTTTAATTTGCTCTTTATTTATTCAGGGACAGTTGACTAAGCAAGCATGCTCTTTGTCCAGCTGCACACACACACACACACACACACTCTAGATATGGCAAACACTGGTCGACTGCTTATGTTTGGCAGCCATTTGTTTGCAACCTGCTTTTCTGTCCCACATAAATGCTTGAAAGTTGACTGGATGTTTTATATTAGAGATTACTTAGCCAGCAGAATGTCTTGTCAGGCTGAACTCACCACAGACATTGTGCCGCTTAATGAAAAACATTCCTCAACACCGCTCAGGTTCATTTTTGCCATTACAGAAAGAGCCAAAGAGAACCCGTGGCCCGAAAAGATGACAACTTCCCTCCTGATTTTAGCACTTTCAAGACTAGATTGTCTGCCACTGTAACGACCCAGTTCTCCTCATAGAGAATGAAGAAGGTTTGATTCAGCTTCCCTGATCCCCTATTCTGAATTTTATCAACTTTAACAGACAGCTGAGCATTCCTCCTTTGACTGAACTGCTGACCAGCTGGTGTTGACAGACGTCCATAACTGACGGACCTCCTGTTATGTTATATTCTACAAAGTACCTGCCACAGTTTGTGCAGTTTCATACATCACACTCTCGGACAAAGACTGACCCCTAAAAAAAACATTTAACTTTTCATTCATTTCAACGAATTAAACCCGAAGACTAAAATGATTTTTTTCTTTCTCTCTTTTAAACAGTATTCGTGAACAGAGCCTTGAATCTTGTTTTTCAAAGACCACCATCACTGCTGTATCATCTGGTGTCCTTTATTCAGGAAAGGTTTAATATTTGGTGCTTCTTTAATGGGGGAGCGGAACAAAAAAACAAACATGTGCTCATTGGATGAATTTTCCTGCCATATGTTTATTTTAGTTTATTTATTTGGCTTTGTGTAACGTTTAAGTTCTACTCGTGCGAATTCTGTATGGTCACACCATCTGGACATGAGCGGGCTTGTATATGTACACTTGTTTGTATAAACACAGACACCTAACATATGCAAATACAAACACAAACCAACTTCAAATGCATTTTTTAGAAACGCAAACATGCACAAATGAACGGACATGCCTACATTCCCTTAAATGCAAACACATGCACACATACACATAATAACCCCCGTCTTTCCTGTTTCCAGGTGGTGTCCAGCAGGGCAGACATGGCCATCGGCTCTCTCACCATCAATGAAGAGCGGTCGGAGGTCGTGGAGTTTTCAGTTCCGTTTGTGGAGACCGGTATCAGCGTCATGGTGTCCCGTAGTAACGGAACCGTCTCACCCTCTGCTTTCCTTGGTGAGCTTCAGGTTGAATTTACCTGTCACTTGGTATCCCCTGTGCCATTTGGTATTCCCTGGTGAAGCGAAACTAGGGCAATCTCAAACAGCGTAGAGGTATTTTATGTCATAGCAAGTCACATAGTTAAGTCAAGTCAAACTTTATTTATATAGCACATTTCATACACAGGGCAACACAATGTGCTTTACATAAAGTGACAATACAATCGCAACACAACATAAAAGTGCAGATGTAGAAAATAAATGTGCATATCAACAGGTGTTAGTGCAGTTATACAGGAATCGGAGCAGAATATACAAATATCAAAATATACACACACACACACATCATCACCATCAACTTCTCTGTGGATTGTCACCTTGTCGTGGTGAAGAAGTTTGCATGATCCTGAGATCCCGAAAGCAATGCCATCTGGGGCTGTGCTCCTGGTAGGCTCACCCATGGTGGTAAAGTCAAGGGGGAGGTCCCTGACAAAGAGAAACCCAACCAAGACCTCAATGGTGGAACAGGCAGAGGATGATAGCTGACTTTAGGGAGCATCACCAACAGCTGGGAAGGCGAAGGAAAGCTGCAGCAGAATGGGCCCCCATCTTGGACTCCATGCCACTGGATCCTGACCCAGATCTGTCAAGGACCGTGTGGTAGCTGTCTGTGCACCAGTCTCCCCACAATAAATAAAGTCATGCACAGGCGTCCTCCACAAGGAGAATCCACCCTAACATCCCGGATTAAGTCTTATGGCAACTGGCAAGTGGCGAAGGGAGCAGGATTGTGAGATCTGGAAGTCCCTAGTCATGAGTCGGCACATCAGGCGGTGGGTGCTAGAGTCAATCGCCGGGCTCTTGGAACGAGGTAGAAAGAGCCCTTCAGAAGCTGCACCCATGACTGAACAGCCCTCTTTAGGATCCACTCTGCTCATCCCAATTGGGGAAGGGCTAGAAAAGGTGCCCTAAAAATAGCCTGTCTCAAACCTCCTGACTGGATTACCGCATCCAGAGGGATCGCCACATGCAGTCAGAAACATAGAAACATGAACTTTGGAGCTTGGAATGTGCGCACACTGATGGAAAGTGCAACCAGTGACAGACCGGAGAGGAGAACCATGATCATCGCTAGAGAACTGAAGAGATGCTGAATTGACATAGCTGCACTTTCTGTAACCCAACGGGCAGACAAAGGACAGCTGAAGGAGGAAAAGCTGCTGATGAGCCCAGGATCCATGGCGTTAAATTTGCCATCAGGAACCAGATCGTCAGCCACCTGTCTGAACAGCCTGTGGGGATCAGTGAGCATCTCATGACCATCCGTCTGGTGCTTGCCAACAACCAGATGGAAACAGTTGTGAGTGCCCATGCCCCAACTTTAGACACTGAAGAGGAAGTAAAAGAGACATTCTACATCTGCTTAGATGAGACACTGTCAGGAATCCTCAAGGAAGATAAGCTTATTCTCCTAGGTGACTTCCAACGCCAGGGTCAGCCAGGATCAACACCTCTGGAAGGGCACTATAGGAAAGGAAGGCATCAGGAACATCAATTCCAATGGAGTTCTGCTTCTTAGCAAATGTGTTCAGTACGACCTCACCATCACCCACCATCACTAACACTGTTTCTCCAGAAAAACAAATTTAAGGCATCTTGGAGACAACCCTGCTCCCAACAGTGGCATCTCCTTGACTATGTCCTTGTACGAACCAGGGACCACTGTGACATGAACATCACGAAAGCCATGATCGATGCAGATGACTGCTGGACAGGTCATCACCTCATCTGCTCCACAATGTCCATCAAACTCAAGAAGAAGAGGAGGGTTCCAAAGAAGCAGATCTGGCCAAGACTGAACTTTGAAAGCCTGAATTAAACTGCCACCCAGCAGAACTTCAGGCCTCTCTTAGGGAAACCCTCCAACAAGAATATCCTAATGACATTGAGAAGCACTGGAGCCTGCTCAAATCCACTATCCTCAACACCTACAAAACTACCCTTGGGTACAAGTCCAGAAAACACCAAGGACTGGTTTGATGAGAATTACAGAAATGGAACAGCACATCTCCAAGAAAAGGAACGCCTTTTGTGCCTTGCAAAATGATGTAACCTACAAGGCTGAAAGAGTGGCTCACTCCACAACCAAGGCGGAAGTCCAGAGATGGTTGAGGGAGCTTAAGAACTGTTGGTGAAGAGAAAAGGCTCTGGAAAGCCAGCGACTGACAGACTCGGGTGACACCAGAGGCTTTTTCAGTGCTACTAACGCCATCTATGCTCCAAGCAACTGCGGCTTAAACCCCCTGCGCTCAAAGGACAGGCAGGAACTGCTGAAGGACAGTGAGTCCATTAATGAGTCCATATTTTATCTTTTCTTTCTGTTTGTGTTTGTTTTTCTTGTTTCTAATTGTTTCTATTTTCTTGTTATCTTGTATCTTGTTAGTTTTTAGTTTTTTCTTACTAGAGCTTGGGTGTCTGTAATAGAACCCAGTTTCTCCTCAGGGATGAATAAAGTATTCTGATTCTGATTAACGCCAGCACTTCCAGGAATTCCTCAACCACAACAGCACAGCTGAACCAGATATTGCCAGCCACATTCCCTAGAGTCCCATCAGAGAAGACATTGGGGAACCTCCCACCATGACAGAGGTTCAAGATGCCATCAGGAGCCTTAAGAACAACAAGGCCGCCAGTCCAGATAGGATCCCAGCTGAGATCTTAAAGGAAGGTGGACCAGAGCTCCTGTACCACAGCCATGCCCTCCTCCTCAAGGTCTGAGAAAAAGAACTTCCCTCAGAGCTCAGGGATGCTCTAATAGTGGCCATATTCAAGAAAGGGGACAAGGCAGAATGTGGAAACTAAAGGTTCATCTCACTCCTGTCAACAACAGGCAAAGTCCTCGCTTATATCCTCGCAAACCGACTGCTACCAGTGGTTGAGGAAGTATTCCCAAAATCTCAGTGTGGCTTCCACCCATCCAGAGGTACAGCAGACATGATATTCACAGCACGCCAACTCCAGGAAAAATTATGTGAACAAAGACAGTCTTTGTACATGGCTTTCATAGACCTCTCAAAGGCCTTTAACTCAACAGACTGCCAGACTCTGTGGAGCATGCTATCAAAATATGGCTGCCCTGACAAATACATCAGAATATTGAGGCTTCTACATGACGGCATGTCACTCACAGTGCTCAGCAACAGCAGCTCTGAGTCAGAGCCGTTCACTGTGGAAACGGTTCAAAGAGGGATGCATCATCGCACCCACCCTGTGTGCCATCTTTATTACTGCCATACTCCACCTCATTGGTGAAGAGCTGCCATGAGGGATCCCAACACGCGCGCGCGCACACACACACACACACACACACACACACCAAGAACTTAGCCATAGGCTTTTGTGAAAAGTAAGGTTTTAACCTGCTTTTAAAAATGTCCAGTGTGGGGACCTCTCTCACGTCCTCAGGTAGGGCGTTCCATCTACTTGGGGTGTACATACAAAAGGCAGCTTCCCCTGCTTTAGAGTTAGTATTAGGGATGTTTAAAAGACTTTGGTTAAATGGTTGATTAATTGACTTCTACTGCCTTTGTACCTGAGAGTTCTTGCTAGTTTTTATTGAATTAGCTGTTTCGAATCCCTGTTATTGTAGCAAAAATTGACCAAATGTTTTATTCTTATTTTTGAATATCGTGAATCAGTGATTTTTTTGTATTTTTCCCCAGTGGGGAAAAATATGAGCTTTTGAAGACAGCAAGGCTTTTAATAATTGACAGCAGCATTATTCTTTTTCTGATCCATTTCCGTGTATCCACCGACAATGAGGGCTGATGTAATAGACATGTAATAGACATCAGATGTAGTAATGGGCAGGAACAGAGATTAGGTTCGGATTCAGATTTTATTTTATTTTTCCATTAGGAACTTTATGCATGGAAGGCATATACACAGATACATCAACACGTACACAGTGAAAGACAACCATTAGAATTATATATATATATATATATATATATATATATATATATATATATATATATGTGTGTGTGTGTGTGTGTGTGTATATGTGTGTATATGTGTTTGTATATATATATGTGTGTGTGTATATATATATATATATATGTATGTATGTGTATATATATATGTGTGTGTGTGTGTGTAAATTAAAAAAAAAAACTCCCGCTCACCCTTTTCCAGGTGGTGTGTGTCTTCCTTAAGCTTGGTTCTTCTCCCAGAGGTCTGGGAGTTTGAGGGTTCTGCACAGTATCTTAGCGGTTCCTAGGGCTGCACTCTTCTGGACAGAGATCTCAGATGTTGTTCCTGTAATCTGCTGGAGTCACTCTCCCAGTTTGGGGGTCACAGCCCCTGGTGCTCCTATTACCACTGGGACAACTGTGGATTTCACCTTCCACATCCAGTCTAGTTCTTCCCTCAGCCCTTGGTATTTCTCTAGCTTCTCATGTTCTTTTTTTCCTGATGTTGCTGTAGCTCAGGATTGCTACATCGATCACTACTGCTGTCCTCTGTTCCTTGTAGACCACCACAATGTCTGGTTGGTTAGCCAACACCTGCTTGTCAGTCTGGAACTTGAAGTCCCACAGGATCTTAGCTCTGCCATTCTCTACCACCTTTGGTGATGTCTCCCATTTGGACTTAGGGACTTCCAGTCTGTATTCAGTACGGATGTTCCTGTGCACTATCCTAGCCACTTGTTTATGCCTTTCAGTGTATGCTTTCCCAGCTAGCATTTTACACCCTGCTACTAAATTCTGGACTGTCTCAGGGGCATCTTTGGACAGCCTGCGTCTTGGATCTTGTCTGGTGTGGTAGACCTCTGCCTCAGCCTATCTGGTCCTGAGTGCCTCTTCTCGTGCTGCTAAGATTAGAGACTCTGTGCTGTTCTTCAGTCCAGCCTTTTCTAGCCATTGGTAGGATTTCTCGATATCAGCTACATCTTATATCTGCCAAAGGTACATCCAGTCGGAGGGCTTGATCTTCCCTGATACCTTCTTTTTTTCTTCTTCTGCACTCTTTCTTCTGCTGCCTGAGGTACTATCTCAGCAGGTCACGCTGGGGTGCACTCTTTCTGATGTACTCATGGATGTCCCTCGTTTCATCCTGGACAGTGGCCCTGACACTCACTAACCCTCGGCTCCCATCCTTTCACTTCAGGAATTAGGAACTCTTTATTTGTCATACATGCCATTTCCCCCAGGCCACATCAGTGCAACACAAAGACAAAAACACATCCAAAAGCTACAAGAAGAACTACAAGAACACACATATCCAAACTAACGTAAATATCCAAACTAACACATATATCCAAACTAAACAAAAAAAATCCCTGTCAAAGGGAACAAACACAAGCCAGGATGACTGTCGGAACTGCTGGTCTGCTTGGTCTAGCAGTTAGTTTAGCCTGTCCTGTCAGACCACCCTCAAATGTTTCCTCCTCAGGCACAGCTCCAGGCAGGGGCCGTGGTCACTTATGGTACAGTCTTATGGTACAGTCCCAGGCTGCTAGACTTTGGGTGGAACCCTCTATGCATTGTGAGGAGTTTCAATGTCCTGGTATCTGTGGCCTTTATCTCCTCCTTTGGCCAGCTTAATATTCCAGCTGGGTATCTGATGACTGTTAGGGCATATTTGTTGATGGCTTGGATCTTATTCTTCCCGTTGAGCTGGGTCTTCAGGACCTGCCTCACTCTCTGGAGGTGTTTGGCTGTAGCTAACCTGTAACTGTCCTGTATATCTGTTATCCTGCCATCTGGCAATTAATCTCCTTCACTGCTCACCACCTTTCCTTTTTTCCCCACCATTTGACTGCACTTGTCCAGTCCAAATGTCAATCCAGGCTGTGCTCAGGTTGGTCTGTCTGGTCTTAGAATCTTGGGTGACCGCTCTATCAACCAGTAGCTGATGCTCTGGCCCTCTGTTGTTGTTCCCGATTCCTTTCTGAGTTTCACTCATGTATTGATTCATGTGCCTATTCAGCCTAGCTGCTATGATGCCTGACAGGATCTTCCATGTTGTGGAGAGGCAGGTTATCAGCCAGTAGTTTGAAGGTATTGTACCCTTGTGGGAATCCTTCATGATCAGCATTGTTCTCCCCTGTGTTAGACAATCAGGGTGAGAGCCTGCCTGATGTTAGCAGCTGGTTCATTTGTGTCACCAGACGTTCATGGAGTGCCATTAGCTTCTTCAACCAGTAGGTGTTAATCATGTCAGGGCCTGGTCCAATCCAGCGCTTCATGTTTGAGACTCATCATTGGATGTCGGCCACTGTGATGATAACTGGTTCTTGTTCTGGGAAATTGCTGTGATGTGCTCTTAGGCTCACCAGCCACTGGGCATTGGTGTTGTGTCCTTCCAGTATTGCTCAGTCTCTGCTTTGGGTGGGTCTGAATTTTTTCCCTTGTTACTCTGCAGCAAGGCGTATGCTTTAGATGGTTCTTTGAGGAACAACAATTTACTCTTTTGGCTTCTACTTCTCTAGCATATCTCTTCAGCCTGGCAGCCAGTGCTGTGAGCATTTATTTGGCAATTTCCAGGGCCTCACTTATGGATAGCTTGCTGTACTTCTTCAACCAGGGCCTCTCTTTTATCATACCTTTCTGCACCTCTGTTAACTGGCTAACTTCTCTCCATGCTGCTTTGATCTTGGCTTCCAGCGTTTCCTTCCATGGAGGGTACTGTTGATGACCTGTGTTCTTAATCCTGTACCCAAGCATCTCCAGGATTATGGTTGCAGTGGCATATACAAGCTCATTGGTCTCTGTTATGGTGGCAGTTGAGATGTTACACAGGGCTATGTTCACATCTGCAAGAGGCTTTGTGATGATGCTGTCACTGAGTCGTGGAAGCCATGTCCGGGGGATGGCTGCCTTTAGCCTGGCCAGGACTCTCATTTGAACCTCAATAGCTTCATGACTGTCTCTACACGTCTTCAACCCCCACCTCCTCCTCCTACTTCCTCCCTTCTCCCTGATGACTTCACTAACTTCTTTGACAAGAAGGTAAACGACATCAGATCCTCCTTTTCTCACCCCTCGGTTAGCGTTCCTTGCACTTGCCCACCCTCTGCACCCTCCCTCACCTCTCCACGTCCCACCCTATCCCACCTCGCTCCCCTTTCCCCTGACGAGGTTCTCAACCTCATCTCATCCAGTTGCCCCACCACATGCTCCCTTGACCCGATCCCCTCCCCTCTTCTTCAGTCTATAGCACCTGAACTCCTTCCCTTTCTAACCCACCTCATCAACACCTCCCTCCAGGCAGGATGCTTTCCATCTGCCTTCAAGACTGCTAGAGTCACCCCCCTTCTCAAGAAACCATCACTTAACCCCTCTGACGTCAAAAACTACAGACCGGTTTCCCTTTTACCCTTCCTATCCGAAATTCTCGAACGTGCTGTCTTTAACCAACTTTGTTTGTACCTCCACCAGAACAACCTCCTGGACCCCAATCAGTCTGGGTTCAGGGTGGGTCACTCGACAGAGACAGCCCTCCTTGCAGTGACAGAATTGCTGAACTCTGCGAGAGCAAACTCTCTCTCCTCTGTCCTGATACTCCTGGACCTGTCAGCTCCGTTCGACACAGTGAACCACCAGATCCTCCTTTCTACCCTCGAGGGGCTGATGTCACAGGCTCTCCACTCTTAGTGTTTGCATCCTACCTGACGGGTCACTCCTACCAGGTGACATGGAGGGGATCTGTGTCGGAGCCTCGCAGACTGACTACAAGCGTTCCACAAGGTTTGGTTCTGGGTCCTCTTCTGTTCTCCCTGTACATGACTTCCCTGGGTTTTGTTATTCGCTCGCATGACTTCTCTTACCATTGTTATACCGATGAAACCCAGCTGATCTTGACCTTCCCTCCCTCTGACACACAAGTAGAGACACGCATTGCTGCATGCTTGACTGGCATCTCGGAGTGGATGGCGACACACCACCTGAAGCTCAGTCTGGACAAGACAGAGCTGATGTTCCTCATGGGGAAAGGTTGCCCGCACCGAGACCAGGCCATCACCATTGACAACACCGTGGTGAGGCCAGGAATCTGGGTGTGATCCTGGACGACCAACTGTCGTTTGCTGCAAACGTTGCGTCGGTTGCTCGCTCCTGCAGATTTCCCCTCTATAATATCAGGGGGATTCGCCCATTCCTCACCAACGAGAGGGCACAGGTGCTCATCCAGGCTCTGGTCATCTCCCGGCTGAACTACGGCAACTCCCTCCTTGCTGGTGCCCCGGTGTCGGCCATCAGACCTCTGGAGCTTGTTCAGAGAGCTGCAGCTCGTCTGGTGTTCAACCGCCCTAAGTTCTCCCACACAACTCCCCTTCTCCTGTCCCTACACTGGCTCCCAGTAGCTGCTCGCATCTGGTTTAAGACTCTGGTGCTAGCCTACAGGGCAGTGAAAGGAACAGCTCCTTCCTATCTGCAGGCCATGGTCAAACCCTACACCCCCGCCCAACCACTTCACTCTGCTGCCTCGGGACGCCTGGTTGCCCCGTTGCTCAGAGGCCCCTGCTGCCGATCGACCCGGTCACAGCTCTTTTCTGTCCTGGCCCCATAGTGGTGGAATGAACTCCCCACTGATGTCAGGACAGTGGAGTCGCTGCCCATCTTTCGGCGCAGGTTGAAAACTCACTTCTTCAAGAACTGCTACCCTGTTACTTGCTCTTAGCACTTATTGTATTCACTCATTTAAAAAAAAACCTCTTTCTTGCACTTTTACTTTAGTACTGGTTTTGCTCTTAGATGCTTGTTTAGAGAGAAGATGCACTTATGACCTCTGATGACTAGTAGTTCTCCTGATTTCCTACGTTAAATGCACTTATTGTTAGTTGCTTTGGATAAAAGCGTCGGCTAAATGACTGTAATGTAATGTGATGTAATGATGGGATTCTTTCAGCTGGCTTGAGTCTGTCCTCATATATGTCCAGTGTACTGAGTGTCCATTCAGGGTGCTGAACTGTATAGACATCCTTTTGGAGCCGCGCCATCTGAAGTGGTGACAGTAGCTTCCCTCTGTTGATGTTCGAACGGTGAGCCAGTAGCTGCTTCTGAGTCAATGTGGAAGTAGGTCTCCAACTGGTCCACAGTTCCCATATTCGCTTCATATAGCCCCTCTCCAGAGGTCTGCTGTTATAGTAGCATTCCATAAGTTCCAGGTTCTCGGTCCTTGTCCATGAAAGTCTTGTTCCAGTAGCCAATTTCTCATCAGGTTGCCAAAGGGAGACTCCTCCTGAAGTTCACTGTTGCACACCCATGACGCTGACATGACCAATGTGGTATAGTGGTGAGTATCCCCGCCTGTCACGCGGGAGACAAGGGTTCAATTCCCTGATGGGGAGCCACCAGTGTGGAAGTTGCGAGAAAACAGAGTCAAAAAACTCAACACGTGTCATTTATTTATTTCATTATCATACCCCGCCCTGAACCAACATGGCGCTGCATTACCATGGTTACCCATTGAGCTCTTAAAGTGAGCATGTCAACTTAATATGACAACAGGCTATGGTGAATTATGTCCATAAATCGATTAAGTGTCCACTACAATATATATATATCCATCTATTATCCAAGTTGCTTATCCTAATTAGGGTCACGGGATGCTGGAGCCTATCCCAGCAGTCATTTGGCAGCAGGCGGGGAAACACTCTGGACAGGCTGCCAAGCCATCACAGGGCTGACCTAGGGACAATTTAGTATCGCCAATTACATGTCTTTGGACTATGGGAGGAAACCGTATCACCCAGAGGAAACCCACGCAGACATTGGGAGAACATGCAAACTCCACACAGAACAATACATAATGTATACATACATGCATGCAAGCTATGTATGTACATATGTACATCCCCAAAAAAATGTAAGAGTGCATCCCACTTACTTAAGGTTTTGACTATGAAATCGGGACAACTACAATAAAGTCCCTTTAGAATGAGTGTAAGGAGCTTTGTTTGATGAATATAAAACTAAACAAATAAACAGATTTGTGTAATAAACATATTTGTTATGGAGAAAAACCTGTGTGATGATACTGAACCTCCCTTCCACCTAAAAAAGCAAAACAAATAAAAAAATTTTTAAAAAAAACGTAATTGTCACTGACAGGAAGTCACTCTTGAAAAAACAGAATGTGGGTTGTATGAGAAGTTTAAGTAAACCAAAGAATTACAAGTAAATATGTAAAAGAACAGAACTATCAAGGAATCAATTATGTCAGAGTCCAGAACCATTTGAAGTGGAGCTATTGATCGTTTTTGAGGCCAAATTAATTTGTGGAGACATTTTTAATTGAATTTTATTTTTAACAAGGTTTGTCACAAAGAGCTCTATGGAGCAACAAAGGACGGTCACGTCAGAAAATTAAATAAAAAACCTAAATGAATCAGAAAGAAAACCAGGGCGTCTTTGAAGCAGCTCGTCAACTCGGATGACTTGAGAAAACCTGTTCACTGTGCTGGACAATGGCAGAGGATTCTCTATCGCGACACACCCACGGTGGTCAATCGGGGTTGTGTATGACTGTCCTCCTTCTAGGTCCTTGTGGGTGTCCTTGCGGGAGGACGCGTGCATGTGACGGCTTTTTTGGGGGGGGGGTTCCCCCCCTTTCCTCTCCAGTCAACTCTGCATAACTGTAATCCCCTGACTTCCGTTTTCTACTGCAGCAGTCATACCAATTTCCTGTTTGTTGGTGTGTGCTATTGACAATGGCATATTTTTCGCGATGCCTGCAAGATTTACGACAGACTTTCACCTGCACCTACCAGCAAACGGGTGAAGTTTCAAGTTGTACATATCAAGTTAGGTCCACAGTTATGAGGATCCTCATCCTCATAACTGTGGACGTAACATTGACGTTGACAACATTAACATTTATCCATGGTAAATCTTGCAGGCATCGCGAAAAATATGCCATTGTCAATAGCACACACCAACAAACAGTAAACTGGTATGACCACTGCAGTAGAAAGCGGAAGTCAGTGGACTACAGTTATGCATAGAGCCGATTGTACTTGGCCAATTACCCCACTCTTCCAAGCCGTCCTGGTCTCTGCTCCATCCCCTCTGCTGATCCGGGGAGGGCTGCAGACTACCACATACCTCCTCCGATACATGTGGAGTCACCAGCCACTTCTTTTCACCTGACAGTGAGGAGTTTTACCAGGGGGACGTAGCGCGTGGAAGGATCATGCTCTTCCCCTCAGTTCCCCCTCCCCCCCGAACAGGCACCCCGACCGACCAGAGGAGGCGCTAGTGCAGCGACAGGACACATACCCACATCTGGTTTCCCACCCGCAGACACGGCCAACTGTGTCTGTAGGGACGCCCGACCAAGCCAGAGGTAACATGGGGACTCGATCCAGTGATCCCACATGACAGCGTTTTATGTGGAGTGGTTGATGCACCTTCAGCCACCACACGGTCCTTGGCAGGAGGTGGTCAGAGTCCAATGGCATGGAGGACCAAGATGATTGGGGACCACCCTCTGTTGCAGCCTTCATCCACCTTCACTGCTGTTATGACCTGGCGACATCTTCCATCAGTTCTGCCGTAGAGATCTTGTTGCACACACACACACACCAAAAAAACACACACACACACACACACAGTCTGTGAATGTTATCATTCATCCAGGTCATGGTTATCCAAAGGAACTGAATTGAGTGCAACTGGACTTGTTATATATCCGTGAAGACGTTTCGCCTCTCATCCAAGAGGCTTCATCAGTTCGTGCCTTTCTGACTAGACCAAGCTACCACCGTCTCTACCCACAAGATAACATTCCATGCATATATGGACTCCCTAAGATCCATAAAGATGGAACCCCCCTCAGGCCCATCGTCAGCAGCATAAACTCGGTCACGTACAACATTGCCAAACATATAGCCAACATCTTGACCCCTTTAGTGGGCGAAACACCTCACCATATTCAAAACTCCATTGACTTTGTGAACAAGGTCCAAGGCGTAAAACTGGAACCGAATGAAACCATGGTATCCTACGACGTGACCTTGTTATTCACCTGCATCCCAACCATGGAGGCTTTGGAAACTGTGAGGCAACGTTTGCTACGGGACGACACCCTCCATGATAGGACCAACCTCAGCCCAGACCAGATTTGCCAACTACTGGACCTTTGCTTGAACACTACATATTTCCAATTCAGGGGCCAGTTTTACAGACAGAAACACGGCTGTGCAATGGGCTCACCAGTATCTCCCATTGTGGCCAACTTATATATGGAAGAGGTAGAACACAGGGCCCTGAACTCCTTCAGAGGAACACCTCCGAGCCACTGGTTCAGATATGTGGACGACACATGGGTCAAAATCCAAACACAAGAGGCGCAAGCGTTTACCAAACACATCAACTCAGTGGACAAGAACATTAAGTTCACAAGGGAAGACGTAAAGAACAACAGTTTGCCCTTCTTGGACTGTGATGTCCACATTGGGGGAAGACAGGAGCCTCCACATTGGGGTTTACAGGGAACCTACACACACAGACCAATATCTACTTTTCGACTCACACCACCCGCTGGAACACAAACTGAGCATCATCAGAACTCTGCAACACAGAGCTGACAATGTGCCCAGCAGCACTCAGGCCCAACGGGAAGAACACAAACACCTGAGGGGAGCTTTAAAAACCTGCGGCTACCCCAGTTGGACCTTTGTGAAAACTGCAACACGTTCCAAAAAGACCAACCAGGTGAGTGACGAGGAGAAGAGGAACAGAAGGAATAACATAGTCATCCCGTATGTTTCTGGGGTCTCCGAGAAACTCAGGAGAATTTTCAACAAACACCGCATCCCGGTATACTTCAAACCCAGCAACACACTCCCACAAAGACTGGTTCATCCCAAAGACCGTGTACCACACACCCGGAAAAGCAATCTGGTGTATGCCATACAATGCAATGAGGACTGCACTGACCTATACATAGGAGACACCAAACAACCACTACACAAACGGATGGTCCAACACAGAAGGCCACACTCCTCAGGACAAGACTCAGCAGTCTGTCTCCACCTCAAGGAGGAGACACACTCCTTCCAGGACAGCAACCTACACGTTTTGGACAGGGAAGATAGATGGTTTGAAAGAGGGGTGAAGGAAGCCATCTATGCAAAACTGGAAAAACCATCCCTCAACAGAGGAGGAGGTCTGCTACACCACCTATCTCCCACTTACAATGCCGTCCTTCCATCTCCACCCAGGAGACTCAAGAAGCCAAGCCTCCAAGAACAACAGTCGGTCACTAACGGCTCCAGCCACTCTCATGACCACTGAACAATGACGTCGAGACTAACACCCCCAACCACCGTCGCTGCTGAACATCGGATCACAAAGAGCCATGCAATTTCATAGCTCTGATAACAACGGGCGTGGCTTAACATCAGAACACAAAAGAGGCACGCATATCAATACCTCTAATAACGACGGGCGTTGCTAAACATTGGAACACGAAGAGCCATGGACATCAATAGCTCTGACAACGACTCCTAAAGGATAAATACTGAGTCTCATCAGCAGCCAGTCAGACTAGCTTGGTCTAGTCAGAAAGGCACGAACTGAAGAAGCCTCTTGGATGAGAGGCGAAACGTCTTCACGGATATATACCAAGTCCAGTTGCACTCGATTCAATTCCTTTGGATACACACACACACACTTGCTTTTGTCTCAATCAAAGATGCTTCACTTGATTCACATTCATACCTCGTCAGTTAGCCTCTAGTTTTTTTTTCTTTTACTTAGATTTATTTTTTTCATATTTTTGCCCATAAAAAATAAAATCTGCTCTCAGTATTCAAATGAGCCCTCTGCAGCCACAGGGGAAGATATTTCACTTTCTTCCCTTTTTCCTCTAGTACACTTTTGAGTCGAACGTGGCCCCTGTGGGAGGAAGCACCTCTTCATTTCACAAACCTTAATGCAACCCTGATCAGATGGAACGATGAAGAAATGAAGCGTGTGTGTGTGTGTGTGGGGGGGGGGGGTTGGTTAAAAAAAAGAAAGACAGGATGGAGTGAAGGAGAGAGAGGAGAAAGGAGCCAGTGCTGAATAAAGAGGAAGAGACAGATAGAGAGAGAGAGAGAGACAGTAAGTTAGAGTGAGGAGGGGGGGGAGCAAGGAAGACAAAGAAAAGGTGAAAATGAGCGGATAGAGAACACCATCATGACAGATGGGGGGGGGGGTGATGGGGCGAGTGAGAGAGTTTCTGTACCAGATACTTTCAGACCTTTTGCGACGGCTTAATCCGAGGAATCGACACTGTGTCTATATCCTGCGGGCCAGATGAGACGATAACCCCAGAATAAAATGGTGAAATGTGGAGTGTCTGACATCGTTAGCGCTGAGAGACTTTCTCTTCTTTTCTTTTCCTTCTTTTCTCCAGAATTCACACAAGCCCGTTTTAGCTAGCGATGAGCAACTCCCTCCCCAAAGCCCTCCATCTGCGACCCTAGCAACAGAGACGACTCACCATGCACACTTTCACTTCAGCTTTTCCATGAACAGCCAAGATTCACACGCTGTAAAAAATGACAAGCCAATCAAGTTATTTTATCTTGTTCTAAATCTCATAATCCGTATTACAAGCTGCTGTTACTCATAAAATGTTTACAAGATGGTTGTGAGACCAGCTATGTTACATGGTCTGGAGACAGTGGCACTGACGAAAAGACAGGAAGTAGAGCTGGAGGTGGCAGAGTTGAAGATGTTAAGATTTTCGTTAGGAGTGACGAAGAGTTAGAGGGACAGCACAGGTTGGACGGTGTGGAGACAAAGTAAGAGAGACAAGATTGAGATGGTTTGGACATGTGTGGAGGAGAGATGCTGGGTATACTGGGAGAAGGATGCTGAATATGGAGCTGCCAGGGAAGAGGAGAAGAGGAAGGCCAAAGAGGAGGTTTATGGAGGTGGTGAGGGAGGACATGCAGGTGGCTGGTGTGACAGAGGAAGATGCAGAGGACAGGAAGACAGGGAAATGGATGATCCGCTGTGGCGCCCCCTAACAGCAGCCGCCGGAAGTAGTAGTAGTAGTAGTAGTAGTATGCAGATTGACAAGACCATACCAGATTAGTCCGGGCAACCTCTGAGAAACCAGGAACAAGCCGAAAGAAGAAGATTTTTTAATCTCAGATCCACTCTTTGCAACCGCGAAGGCCCAGATTTGGTGCTGGCGACCAATAAATCTGTAAATCAACAAAGTTCATTTAAACGAATCCCTTTCCTTCACGGCCGAGTGTCGCTGTGTTTTCTGCCCCCCCACCCCCCATTGAATGGATGACAGTCAGTGGTTCGTAATGTTTGTTTTATATGAAGTTCCGCTCTTTTACAGGATCATTTCGTTTGGGAATAGTTCAATTACAAATCATTCAAATTTTACGAGTCACAAGTTATAAGTATGAATTACACATTAGAAATTAAACATTCTGAGCAGATGCTGTTGTGCAGGACTCTGAATTATCGGTGGGATGTGGAGATTTGTCCTGTAAACGGCAGACAGTTTGTCATCGTGGGTGAATATTTCAGCATCTTAGACATCTGTCATGCTGTTATGGAGACGACTTGGGTTTGCTGTAACTGTTCTCCAAGTTTTAGCCAGGTTTTAGTTTTAGTTTACGCTACACACACACAGAGAGAGGTATAGCCGTCCTGATAACCAGGAGCATAGCCTGAAAGAATTCAAAACAGAGCTTTCTGTGGGGTTTTTTTTGTTTTTTTTTCTCCCACGTTCATGATGTGAAACTCCCTCCCCAGACCCGACCCCTCTCTCGCCCTCTTTCTTAAGGGATCTATTTCATACTTACGTGGCTGCAGCAGTACATCTATCTTTCTGTCAACAGAGATTTAAGAGACAATCTGAAACATGTCATGGTTGGATGGAGTTTGCGGCTCTCAAGGCCGTTTTAGCTGAAGACTGCGGGGCCAGGGGGCTGGTACGACTGGATCTTGGATGTGTGTGTGTGTGTGTGTGTGTGTGTGTGTGTGTGTGTGTGTGTGGGGAAGTATGATGCGCTCACTGTAGTCTCTTGTGAACCTCGGGGAAGACTGATGCGGTAGCGCCACTCAGCTTTAACCTCAGTTCACATTTATCAAAAACCTCCTCACTAGATACTACACAGAATCTCTAATAGATAATGCAGGGTGTTGCATGGCCTTCAATGCTGCATGTATTCAGTGTGTGTGTGTGTGTGTGTGTGTGTGTGTGTGTGTGTGTGTGTATGTGTGTGTTTGTGTGTGTCTTAGAGAGAGAGAGATAGCAATCATAATCATGCTGTACCATAGGCTGTGTGTGCAAGCCTGTGGGTTTGTATCTGCAAGTTTTTCTACAGGAGGAACAGCATTCATTTATCATATCGCTGTTATAATCGTTGCATTTACTGTATGGAAGACCAGGTCCATGAAGAAGATCCAGGTCCTTTTTCCATCCTGGAAAATGTTGACCACTTCGCTGACCTCAGCAGTCTTCTCTCCTCAAAGGCTGACATTGACTCTGAGATAAACCATCGCTTGAGTTGTGCATGTGGAGCCTACACCAGACTCAGAATAAAAGAGTCTTTGAAGACTGATATCTACAGACCCAGTTAAACTCTTGGTCTACAGTGCTGTTGTTCTCACCACCCTGCGTTATGGTGCCGACTCATGGGCCACCTACAGCAGGCACCTTAGGACTCTGGAGCTATACCACCAAATAGCCCTATGGAGGATTCTGAGGATTAGCTGGGAAGATAGACGCACCAACTGCAGCATTCTAGAGGAAGCTGACCTTGACAGAACCACCAACATAATAATGAAGCACCAACATTGATGGACAGGCTGTGTCATTCAAATGTTACACGCCTTCCCATTCAACTCCTGTACACACGGCTGAAGGAGGGTCAGCGCGCTCCTGGTGTGCAAAAGAAGTGCTTCAAAGACAACATTAAGACCAGTCTCAAGACGTTTCACATAACATACAGCAATTGGGAAGACACCGCACTGGACAGACAGTCCTGGAAAATGTTCATGGAGGAGGGAGCTGCACAGCATGAACTTGAATTCCGCCCTGCCACAGAGGCAAAATGCTCAAACACAACCCCTGCCCACACTGCACCAAAGTTTGTGGATTGAGGATCGGCGGCTTCCACAGCCACCTCAGGATCCACAACTGGCGACCCCGAAGGAGGACAGTCATACTTGAGCCTTGACCGTCTATGATGTTTTAGAATTGTATTGGAGCAGGCTGCAGCTATTATTGTACCCATACGTATGTAAGCACCATTTCATGGAGACAGACATGGGTGCAAGTCCATGAATAATGGGGTGGCATCCAGTGCTTTACCTGTATCCCAGTCCATAGGGTTTGTGGTAGTGTCAGGCAGGGCATCCGACATACAGTTTTGCCAAATCATTATGCGGATTGACAAGCCCACCGATGGAAACTATCAAATCCGCTGTGGCGACCCCTGGGAAACAGGGAACAAGCCGAAAGAAGAAGAAGACTTACGAAGACTTATTTAAGCATGTCTGTGAATGTTCTCATTCATCCAGGTCATGGTTATCCAAAGGAGTTGAATCAAGTGCAACTTGCTCGACCTGATTCAACTCCTTTGGACTTATTTAAGCACCGTTACTTTCGACTACTTTTACTGGTTTAACTCTCATCTTATTTTCATTTGATTATGAAAATTTGATTTGATGATATTTTCATTTCATGAGGTTGATCTAGAACATTTCTGATTCTGAATCTTTTCTCGGAACTACTACTACTACGTTCGGCTGCTCCCGTTAGGGGTCGCCACAGGGGATCATCTGTTTCCATCTCTTCCTGTCCTCTACATCTTCCTCTGTCACACCAGTCACATCCATAAACCTCCTCTTTGGCCTTCCTCTTCATCTCTTCCCTGGCAGCTCCATATTCAGCATCCTTCTCCCAATATACCCAGCATCTCTCCTCCACACATGTCCAAACAATCTCAATCTTGCCTCTCTTGCTTTGTCTCCAAACCGTCCAACGTGAGCGCTCCCTCTAATATAATCGTTCCTAATCCTGTCCTTCTTCGTTACTCCCAGTGAAAATCTTAGCATCGTCAACTCTGCCACCTCCAGCTCCACCTCCTGTCTTTTCATCAGTGCCACTGTCTCCAAACCATATAACATAGCTGGTCTCACAACCATCTTGTAAACCTTCCCTTTAACTCTTGCTTTTCTCAGAAAAGAGGCTTAAAAACTGATAAACTACCAGAAAGTCAATCCTTTCAGATTGTGGGACTCTGGTTGTATTATTCATCTATGGCAGTAGGAAATGAATCTCCCTTGAGAAAAAAGGGTGTAACATTTTAGATGCAGTCCACAAAATTCAACTCAGTCATCCAAGATCCATCAAGGGCCATGAGCCTGCAGCCTCTCACTCCAACAAAAGATCAAGCCTGCCTGTTTCAATGAATTAGCATACCTTTGATTAGTGAGCAGACAATAAACGGGTAGATGGTGTTGCGTTTGGCTGGAGTCAGTGAGAATCAGAATCCTTTTATTGGCCAAGTACATTTGCACATGTGAGGAATTTGGTTTAGCGGTTGCTAGTGTGCATTGTTAAAAGACAAAGGATGAAAAGAGACAATATAAAAGAAAATACATTAATACATACAGAATGACAAAATAGAGACAATGGGTAAAAATAAAACCAAGATTAGGTCAAAACCTAGTATCTGTCTGGACCGTATATGGTCAATGTTCGAAATTGTGGCCAGTTTGTTACAGAGATAGTCAGTGGTAGTGTCTATCATGTAAATTCCAGGATGTTAAATGTTCATCTGCAGTTTTCTGTAGTGGTCCCAGTAATATTTGTTGTTAAAAGTGTACTGAAATAGCATGTCACATGACCTGGTTAAGCTACGTTCGAATAAAAAAGAATAAAAAAGGCGCTATAAATGCAGATGCAAGAACAATACTCTCCACTCATATCTTGGGATGTTCGATTTGGAAGAGAACTTAATTTGGGGCAGGTAGCGTAGCGGTCTATTCCATTGCCTACCAACACGGGGGAAGGTGGTACGAATCCCTGTGTTACCTCCGGCTTGGTAGGGTGGCCCTAAAGAGACAATTGGCCATGTCTGTGGGTGGGAAGCCGGATGTGGGTATGTGTTGTAGTCACTGCACTAGCGCCGCCTCTGGTTGGTTGGGACGCCTGTTCAGGGGGGAGGGGGAACTGGGGGGAATAGTGTGATCCTCCCACGCGCTACGTCCCCCTGGTGAAACCCCTCACTTTCACATGAAAAGAAGCGGCTGGTGACTCCACATGTATCAGAGGAGACGTGGTAGTCTGCAGCCCGCTCCGGATCAGCAGAAGGGGTGGAGCAGCGACTGGGACGGTTCGGAAGAGTGGGGTGATTGGCCGGATACAATTGGGGAGAAAACGGGGGGGGGGGTGGTTGCAGAGAAAAATATTAAAATATTGAAAGAGAACTTAATTTAATTTTAGGTATACCTACTCTAATTATCTGATAACTCCTCTTCCTTTCATCTGTTTCTATCTGCGGATGTCTCTCGTTTTTCCATTCTCACTCCGTACTGACAGGTTAATTCACAAAGAATGGATTGCGGCCGCTGATACCACCATGCATTGTGCATCACTTCCAACCGCGATCTGCCCCGTCTCAAGGTCCAGTTCACAAAACATGTTCCGCTAATGATACTGCAGTGCAAACACACCGATATAAAGTTTTGCGGCCGAGTGCAATTTGCCCTTGTTTTGCATCTGATTTCGATTATCCGTGTGGCGAAGTATAAATGGTGGCTTTGCACCAAGAACACAGCTCGGTGTCACTCTTGACGTAACCAAGTATAGCAAGAATTGTTTGACCTGGCAGCCTGTATCTGCGAATGATTTTGGAGTCAGTTAACCCAAGTAGTGATATTCTCCTGTGAAATACCCGCTCACGAGCACCTCTGGCATGACGAGGCCTTCACCTGGCTGCAATCACTGCTGCCATGATTGCTGGAAATTCGGGGCATCAGTTACCACCAATTCGCTCAAGATGTCAATAATTTTCACTGTAACTACGTGTTTATATTAGCACTGGTGTTTTGCAGTGAGGCTCATTTGCATAAAAAGGGGCCAGTTTTGTTCCAAATTTATGCATATTACCTCATGTAAATACAGGCAAATAGCAGTAGAGTACCGAGACACTATTTGCTTGGCAGCAAAGTTAGGGGTGCATTTCAGTCTTTGCAGGTGCTTGGAGAATTGCACGGTTTCATTTTGTCTTATTTGTTCAGGTTGACCTCACCTCACCTCACCTAGGCCGTCCATCAGGACGCCTCTATAGGGTTTTGGTTGCACATGTTTGTTTAAAGCATGGGGCGCTACTCCACATGCGGTTCTATGGTTCTCCGCTAACTGGAGATTTTGTGCCTCTCCATTGTCAAGATACATTGATCATCTGCAAAGCCACGATGTCCCCCAGTCCATAAAATCAGTCTACCGATGAATGCACCAGGACTACTGCTACCCATAGAAATCTTCTTCTTCAAGGCTTCGTGGTTAGCAAGGGTTGCCAGCACCATCGGGGTGACATGCTTGCCAAACAAGTCTGCTCCAGTTCTTTCTGTCCTGAGCTGGTCTTGTTGCCTGCGATATTTTCAGACTAAGCCATTCTTTGACGTCATCATGATACTGCCTTTTTGGTCGGCCTCTCTTGCGCCTTGCTGATGTAGTCCCCAAAATCGCTGTCTTAATTTACTTCCACCTGGACAACAGGTATGCCCAAAGAATGATAGCTTTCTTTTCATTGTATGTGCTATTAGCCCTCTTTTTGTTCCTAATTCATTAAGGATGCTCACATTCGTTTGTTTCTCTGTTCAACTTATTCGACGCATCCTACGATAAAGCCATATCTCTGCAAGCTCAATCCTGTTTACCATCGCTTTCTTCAATGTCCAACTCTGAGCTATTCCCATAGGAACAGTGGGATTTATTATTGAGGTTTACTCCTCTAGATCCACCGTGTTCTGCTCTATTGTCTCCTGACAACGTTAACAGGATTACCACAAGCAGGGTGTGGCTCTTCACCACGCACGAATGGTCATTCATCACGGAGAGGCTATATTTTGCACTTCACATGATGCTGGGGTGTATGGAGACCAGTCTAGGACGCCACGAAAGGCCATCTAGGAAAGGTACTACTTCTATACTTAACCCCTAACCCCAAGGGTTAACGGTTTAAGTGGTTGTTTGGGGTTAAGGGGTTGTTCAGGTTGAGTCGCCGCAAAAGCCACTCGGTCCTTTTGTGAATTCGCCAGTGAGTGTTTTGTCAGTGATTGTTATTTGGGGTGTTTTAACTGTGCACTCTCCCTCGTGCCTCTCAGTGCTCAGCTGACCAATCGTGTAACTTCAGTGATGTCGTTGGTCACCTGATCAAGCGGCCCAACCGTGTCAATCAGTCACTCAATCAGTCACTCAGTCAATCAGTCACTCAGCCAGTCAGCGAAATGTGCGTTTGTAGGGCTGCCCCACTGGTCCGGTCCAGCCACAAAGATTAAAAAGTTCCTATATTTCACTATTGCACTGTATATTGCACTAGCATTGTTCTCTATATTGCATTATGATGGGTAAATAGTAATAAATACTAGTGGTGGGTCGTAGTTCTGCGGGGCTGCGGTGTGGAATGGCCATCATTCAATTCCGTTTAGGTTCTGTTTCCATTCTTTATATTGAGTTTCATTTAGAAGGCAGCTCGGACGTGGATGGCACATGATTGGAGACAACTGCTGCGAAGGTATTGAATTATCATCGTACTTGTTATTGTGTGAAATTTGCATGTACAGTGGGCCGTGATCAAACCCTTCAGGTTTTAAGTGGTGCTTTGAAATCCGTGGTGGAAGAGCTGCTGCGGTGCTCAAGAGCTTTACTGACAGCACATGCATAATAGAACGGCAGAAACTCTTCAGATCTGCAGTCAACGCCGGCAGCGTTTTCTGAACAACACACCATTATGCTACAAACTTCAGCTGCCCCACCAATTTAACATGGACCCCAAAAACAACAAAAGAAAATGTAAGTAAAAGAAATACAACCTTCAGTGATGGGAGAACACTACATCTGTGTTAATTAACCCCGCTCTGCCCAAGGGATTCAGACCCAACCAGCTGAACCAGAAACTTTCAGCCAGTGTGTTGCTTCATTATGTACAACTGCATCTCAGCATAACTTCGGTTAAAACATAGAAACACGTACGTAGAGACTTGAAATATGACTACCAGCTCTTCAGCCTTCTCACACACACCGGTTCACTATGAGGCCGTATAGATGAAAGGTAAAAACTATGTTGCCTTGCATGATGCAAAAGGCTCATAACATCATTCAACACAAAGTGGCCATTTGGAGAACACAAATTTGTATTCTGGACATCTGCCTCGACATCGCAATATTAAACACAATGTGAAAAGCTCATATTTTGGTACCATATAAACAAATTTGATGTGGCAACTAGTAAGACTTACAGCAATAGCGCCACTGAGTCATAAGCTCGAGAGACAAAGCCAAAAGAAGCTTTTTTTCCCACTCAAATCACAATTTCTGTTATAAACAAAGATAAAACTCAACTTACACTGGGTTTTGAGCCACAACAACACAATTTCAGTAATATTTAGGATAATTCTGGTACCTCAGGAACAAACTGCAGAGTTACCTTTCCAGAGAGACCATGTTTATTCATATCTTAAAGTGTTCAAGAGCTGCCGCCATTTTCATAACGTTTGGCTTTGGGCTCAGAAACCAAGGGCCCTCTTTAATGGGTTGGAGTCGTACTTGAGAAAACAATTTAAGGGTGTCCGGGTAGCGTAGTGGTCTGTTCTGTTGCCTACCAACACCGGGATCTCTGGTTCGAATCCCAATGTTAGCACCAGCTTGGTCGGGCGTCCCTACAGACACAATTGGCTGTGTCTACGGGTGGGAAGCCAGATGTGGGTATGTGTCCTGGTCGCTGCACTAGCGCCTCCTCTGGTCGGTCGGGGCACCTGTTCAGGGGGGAGGGGGAACTGGGGGGAATAGCATGATCCTCCCATGTGCTACCCACCCCTGGTGAAACTCCTCACTATCAGGTGAAAAGAAGTGGCTGGTGACTCCACATGTATGGGAGGAGGCATGTGGTAGTCTGCAGCCCTCCCCGGATCAGCAGAGGGGGTGGAGCAGAGACCAGGACTCATTTATCACGAAGTACTTATACACAAGGTAATACTGGATACCTACCTGGGCACTGAGTATATGGGTAGCCTAATAATGAAGAGAGGACTGGTGGTTTTTTTGTATTTTTGTTTTTTTGGGTGAAGTCAGCACAGAGTTGAGGTTCATTTAACTCCTCAGGCTGGTGTTGCAGTGCAGAGTTGTTTGATAGCTGGTGTCTCCACCGGTGTCTGATTAGTGCTGCAGCTGCTGCCGCTCCCCTTCACCGGAGTCAACGGCAAATCCCTCACCAATTTGGTAAATCTCCAAAGCCCCGCTTGCTCGCTTCCTCAGCCACCGGTACGTTCTCACCCGTTTCTGAAAGATGGGGTGGGAGGAAGGGATGAGGAGAGATCATTTCCGCTGTCTGTTTTGTTGTTGTTAATTTTCCTCAGCTTTTCCTGCAAGATTGTGCTGACGACATTGTTTTCCATGCAGCGTTGCAAGTCTCGATATCGTCTGAAAAGGGAAATCGAACAAAATGTCAGCGTTAATCAAGTCCCAAAGAACTTTTCATTTATACTTCTATGAGACAGATTCTTCAAAAACACATGGTGGGTTACGCGGGCATTTTAGTGTTCTTTGTCGGAAAAGCATCTTGGTTCCTGCTCTAAGCAGTACCAGGGAGTACCGTGGGTGTGTTTGGGTCATGGGTAACTGATGGCGACGTTGTTCATGTACGGACCTCTTCACTTCTCTGTTATCAATGAAAATGGTGCCAGCCACATAGTGGATGGTGATATTACTACACGCTGGCCTGGTGGTTAGCGGTGAGGTCTTGTGGGGGTGTCTGAGTAGCCTAGAGGTCTATTCCGTTGCCTACCAACACGGGGATCGCTGGTTTGAATCCCCGTGTTACCTCCGGCTTGGTCAGGCGTCCCTACAGACACAATTGGCTGTGTCTGTGGGTGGGAAGCCGGATGTGGGTGTTGCCCCTTTTCCACTGCATGGTGCTGGCTCTACTTGACTTTACTCTGTTTGACTCTACTCGCTTTACTTTTTGGGATTTGGTTTTCCACTGCAGATAGTATCCCCTCTCGATGAAGCCTCACTGGTCATTTATGGGCACGTTGACTAGTTTTTTGTTTGTTTTTGTTTTTATTTTATTTTATTTATATTTAAATAAATATAAATAAATATACATATATTTGTGTTTAGATTTTATTTTATTTATCTATTCACAGTGGTATTTTCATGTCACCTTTTAGTATCAGCTCAGCTCACTTGGAACCTCGACAGAGGTGGTACCAACAAAAGTACAGGTACTATCCCTAACTTTTGCCCAATGGAAAACCAAAAAAGGCGAGTAGAGTTGAATTGAGTCAAGCCGGTACCATGCAGTGGTACACATAACAGCCTACCTATAGTGCACTACCGCAGCACGAACAACAGCCGGCAGGGCCGGGCGGCTCTTGGTCCAGTCGACTGAGTGTCCAGTGGGTTTGAGTGGAGGAGGAGCACTTCTGACTTCATCACACCTCTGATTCGGCCACAGCTTGAAACTTTATCTGGTGTATTTATGTAGTGTGTGTGTGTGTGTGTGTACACTTTGCATTCCTACATTTGTGGGGAAGGTGACGTATTCTGTGCTATGAGAGGACATTTTGACTAGTCCTCACCCCCACCCCACCCCCCACCCCCTTTCCCTCCAAATTGTACTTGGTCAATTACCCCACTCATCCGAGCTGCCCCGGTCTCTGCTCCACCCCCTCTGCTGATCCGGGTAGGGCTGCAGACCACCACATGCCTCCTCCCATACATATGGAGTCACCAGCCGCTTCTTTTCACCTGACAGTGAGGAGTTTCACCAGGGGGGCATAGCGCATGGGGAAGGATCATGCTATTATCCCCCCCCCCCCGACCAAGCCGGAGGTAACATGATAGACCGCCACGCTACCTGGACACCCGGTCCTCACTTCTTTAAGGGTCTATTTTAGGGTTGGGACGTGGGTTTGGGGTGAAGGTTGGAATGAGGTTGAGGTAAAGGTTTGGGTTAGACATGTAGTTCTGATGGTTAGGGTTGAGGGCTGGGGAAGGAATGTTGTCAACGTGGGGTCCTCACAAAGATAAAGCTGATATTTTTGTTTGTGTGTGTTGGTGATTTTTTGTACGACTTGTTTGCATATATTACTTCTTACTTTTTGTATTACTTCTTACTTTTTGTATTATTTCTTACTTATAGTATATTACTTATTACTTTTTGTATTACTTCTTACTTATAGTATATATTACTTCTTACTTATAGTATATTACTTCTTACTTATAGTATATTACTTCTTACTTTTTGTATTACTTCTTACTTATAGTATATTACTTCTTACTTATAGTATATTACTTTTTACTTATAGTATATTACTTTTTACTTATAGTATATTACTTCTTACTTATAGTATATTACTTTTTACTTATAGTATATTACTTCTTACTTATAGTATATTGCTTCTTACTTATATTATATTACTTCTTATTGATAGTATATTACTTCTTACTTATAGTATATTACTTCATACTTATAGTATATTACTTTTTACTTATAGTATATTACTTCTTACTTATATTATATTACTTCTTACTTATAGTATATTACTTCTTACTTTTTGTATTACTTCTTACTTATAGTATATTACTTCTTACTTATAGTATATTACTTCTCTACGTGTTATATCTTGAGTGTTACAGTGAGCAACTCAAGTCAAACTGCCTTTACTTGTACATCAAACCAAATCAGTTTTATTTGTGTAGCCCAATATCACAAATTGCAAATGTGCCTCAAGGGGCTTTACAGCAACACAACATCCTGTCCTGAGACCCTCGCATCAGATAAGGAACAACTCCCTAAAACCCTTTAACGGAGAAAAAACAGGAAGACACCTCAGGGAGAGCAGCAGAGGAGGATCTCTCCCAAGACGCACAACGTGCAATGATGTCGTGTTTACCCAATTTACACAATACAACATTGGAAGAGGATGACAGAATTATAATGGACTTGTAAAATTTATGAAGAATATGATGAGGGGGATGCCAATAAAAATGCTAATAAAAGAAAAGAAGAAGCTAAAAACGGCCGATAAAACAGACTCTGATCCTAATAAACACATCCACCCCATGTGCCCTGAACATGTGTGTGGCTGGTCACATCCCATGTGCCCTGAACATGGGGGTGGCAGGTCACATCCCATGTGCCCTGAACATGTGAGTGGCAGGTCACATCCCATGTGCCCTGAACATGTGAGTGGCAGGTCACATCCCATGTGCCCTGAACATGTGAGTGGCTGGTCACATCCCATGTGCCCTGAACATGTGAGTGGCAGGTCACATCCCATGTGCCCTGAACATGTGAGTGGCAGGTCACATCCCATGTGCCCTGAACATGTGAGTGGCAGGTCACATCCCATGTGCCCTGAACATGTGAGTGGCTGGTCACATCCCATGTGCCCTGTGTGTGGCTGGTCACATCCCATGTGCCCTGAACATGTGAGTGGCAGGTTGCATCCCATGTACCCTGAACATGTGAGTGGCAGGTCACATCCCATGTGCCCTGAACATGTGAGTGGCTGGTCACATCCCATGTGCCCTGAACATGTGAGTGGCAGGTTGCATCCCATGTACCCTGAACATGTGTGTGGCTGGTCACATCCCATGTGCCCTGAACATGTGAGTGGCAGGTTGCATCCCATGTACCCTGAACATGTGAGTGGCTGGTCACATCCCATGTGCCCTGAACATGTGAGTGGCAGGTCAATTCCCATGTGCCCTGAACGTGTGAGTGGCAGGTTGCATCCCATGTGCCCTGAACATGTGAGTGGCAGGTCACATCCCATTTGCCCTGAACATGTGAGTGGCAGGTCACATCCCATGTGCCCTGAACATGTGAGTGGCAGGTTGCATCCCATGTGCCCTGAACATGTGAGTGGCAGGTCACATCCCATGTGCCCTGTGTGTGGCTGGTCACATCCCATGTGCCCTGAACATGTGAGTGGCTGGTCACATCCCATGTGCCCTGTGTGTGGCTGGTCACATCCCATGTGCCCTGAACATGTGAGTGGCTGGTCACATCCCATGTGCCCTGAACATGTGAGTGGCTGGTCACATCCCATGTGCCCTGTGTGTGGCTGGTCACATCCCATGTGCCCTGAACATGTGAGTGGCTGGTCACATCCCATGTGCCCTGAACATGTGAGTGGCTGGTCACATCCCATGTGCCCTGAACATGTGAGTGGCAGGTCGCATCAGGTCAGGTCAGCTGTACGTATGTGTAGAGCGCCAGTCACCGTTACCTGTGAGAGGGCTCTACCATCACAGTGTTCTCCAGCAAAGCTAGATAGAATGAATGACAACGTACGACACCCTCTGTCCAGAAGACACGCTGTTGAGTTAAAGGTACAATCTGCAGGGGCGTCCGGGTAACGTAGCGGTGTATTCCGTTGCCTCCCAACACGGGGATCGCCAGTTCGAATCCCTGTGTTGCCTCCGGCTCAGTCGGGCATCCCTACAGACATAATTGGCTGTGTCTGCAAGTGGGAAGCCGGATGTGATTATGTGTCCTGGTCGCTGCACTAGCGCCTCTTCTGGTCAGTCGGGGCGCCTGTTCGAGGGGGGGGGTAGTGTGATCCTCCCACGTGCTACGTCCCCCTGGTGAAACTCTTCACTGTCAGGTGAGAAGAAGCGGCTGGTGACTCCACATGTATGGGAGGAGGCTTGTGGTAGTCTGCAGCCCTCCCCGGATCAGCAGAGGGGGCGGAGCAGCGACCGGGACGGCTCGGAAGAGTGGGGTGATTGGCCAAGTACAATAGGAAGAAAAAGGTGGGGGGGGGGGGTCCAAAAAAAAGGGTACAATCTGCAACAGATGTACCCAGCGGCCGTCCGCCCCTCTTCTGCTGACTGTTGGGTCACACGTCGGGAACGCTGCTCGCCTTACGACTTGGGAATAAAAACAATTCCTTTCAAGGCTTTCATGCGTCCCCATTTCTCAAACAAATACCCAGTGTTGTTGACCCGATGTCGAGATCCGTCACGCTCCTTGTCAGTAGGGCGCTGGTGTTGTCGCAGTCGTCCGCATAGCCGTGGTGGTGCATTTCATTACGGATTGTCACAGAAACCCCACGGGGGGGGGGGGGGGGGGAACCAAACATTGAGAAAAGGAAACGGGAGAAACCTCAGGAAGAGCATCGGAGGAGCGATCTGTTCTCCAGGATGGACAGACGTGCAGTGGAGTTGACAAGCAGTTAACACATGTACAATACCCACCACATGAATACATAAAGTTACAACAAAACAATGGCAAACGACATGTGTTGTATTGTACTGTGTTATGCTGTGTGTTTGTTTTGCAGAGCCGTACAGCCCGGCGGTGTGGGTGATGATGTTTGTGATGTGCCTGTCGGTGGTGGCTGTCACCGTCTTCATCTTTGAGTTCTTCAGCCCCGTGGGATATAACCGCAGCCTGCAGAGCGCCAAGAGTAAGTCACATACCCCCCACCAGCCGCCCCCCCGCCATCATCAGCCCGCCAATCAACCCGCCGCAACCGCTCATTTAACGGCATCATTACCGACTTGTCATTTCGTCAGTTGCATAAGCGGGGCGCCTGATTTGCGGAGGGTGTGGGCTCTCATTATGCAAAGGCGTCCTGCTTTTTAAGTAACTTAATGTTTTGGGGAGCTATAAACTATCAAATCAATCACGAGCCCTACCCATAATCCTCGCTGTTATAGCCAGTGATTCATGCATGGATGGCACCCGGGTTGTTCATTCTGACACTATTGCCAGAGGCAGTCCAGTGATTACCTGAAGTGTTTACTCGGCCGTACCTCTGCACCGCTCCATTCATTTGAATGATTACTGGGAGGCGGTGTTACTTCCTGCCAGACTGACACAGGTAGAAATACATTTGGGTGGTGTTAGGGAGGACAGCTGTCTGTCTCTCACTGTCGGTCCTCATACATCTTTCGTCCCCCCGTCTGTATCTCATCTCTCCCACATCCTTTCTTTTTTTCACCTCTGCCAAGGACTTGGTGTTTCTACGCTTGTTTGTCTGTTTGGCCAGATGTCAGTAAGATAAACGGACAGACCCGATAAGCAGGCGGGCCTCGGCCAGGGGTCAGGTCATTTCATTTTTGGGGTGAGAATTTGTTTTCTTTGTTTATTTTAGTTTCTGTAATTTCTCCACAGAAATCAAACTATTATCATGAGTAACATCACAGCCATGATGTTATTTTCAGCCCAAAATCCATCCACCCAGCCATCCATCCATTATCCAAACCGCTTATCCTGCTCTCAGGGTCGCGGGGATGCTGGAGCCTATCACAGCAGTCGTTAGGTAATAGGCAGGGAGACACCCTGGACAGGCCACCAGGCCATCACACAGGGCCCACACACACACAAACACACACACACAAACACACACTCACACCTGGGGACAGTTTAGTACGGCCGAGTCACCTGACCTACTTGTCTTTGGACTGTGGGAGGAGACCGGAGCACCCAGAGGAAACCCACACAGACACGGGGAGAACACGCAAACTCCACACAGAGGACAACCCGGGACAAACCCCAAGATGGGACTACCCCAGGGCTCGAACCCAGGACCTTCCTGCTGGGAGGCCACTGCACTAACCACTGCGCCACCGTGCCGCCGCAACCCAGAATCATTATTTAAAATATATGCTTTCAATATTTACAGTTACCCCCACCAAAAATAGTTCCCAACACAAGTGGCTTGTTGCTTTGCAGCGTACTAACAATCTACTACTACTACTACTCATTTTGGTTATTCCCGGTAGGGGTCGCCACAGCGGATCATCCATTTCCATCTCTTCATTTCATTGTTTTTGCAGCGTACTAACAATGTTACATTAAAAGAAATAGGAAACAAATGCTGCACATACTGGCCTGTAAACTAGCTTAACTAGTAACAGTTGTCCATCAACACTTTGTAACACTACAAAAACAGCATTAATAACTTGATAACAGGAAACATTTTAAATAGCAGCATTAGTAAACACTGCTAGCAAGCTTTCTAGGTGGGGAATTATGTTTTGCTGGTGTGTGTTAATCTGCACACTGGTGTTCAGTGTGCAGCTGGAGAAGACGGTGTTTGCTGTGTGTTAACATTAGCATCAGATAAGCTAACGCTTCATAGTTGTCCAAGTCAGGCTGTCTGGGTATTTTTGCCCCTTCTTTTTCTCACCGATTGTGTCCGGCCAATCACCCCACTCTTCCGAGCCGTCCTGGTCGCTGCTCCACCCCCTCTGCTGATCCGGGGGAGGGCTGCAGGCTACCACATGCCTCCTCCCATACATGTGGAGTCACCAGCCGCTTCTTTTCATCTGACAGTGAGGAGTTTCACCAGGGGGACGTAGCGCACGTGGGAGGATCACGCGATTCCCCTGTCCCCCTCCCACCCGAACAGGTGCCCTGACCGACCAGAGGAGGCGCTAGTGCAGCGACCAGGACACATACCAACATTCGGCTTCCCACCCGCAGACACGGCCAATTGTGTCTGTAGGGACGCCCGACCAAGCCGGAGGCAACAGGGGGATTCGAACCAGTGATTCCCGTGTTGGTAGGCAATGGGCTGTCTGGATATTTAATGGACATGTTGAACATATCCTGTTGACTTGGGACACTGGAAGAGAGCTGTTCTCTGGAGCATCAGAAACTGCTCTGCTGCTACTTCAGCTCGGGCAAAGCAATCACGTCTGTCGTTTTCCCAGACAACTTTAGACTCAACGTGTTTGTGATTAAAGCGTTCGCATGCCTCTGATTGGCTAACTCTAACCCTAGCCCCCCCCCGAACCCTAACCTTAACCAATCAGAGACAGAGTTTGCTGGTTGACATAAAACGCATCACTACCGATGCTCCAGTGCGGGAATGTCGCCACAGACACCAGATGTAAAAACTCCGGTGTACGGAGTACACCGGAGATATTTACCGGGCGGTGAGGCTTAATCCGCACTGTGTGAAGTCATTTGACGAGGGCTTGAATGTAACGGACGTTATTTACATGTAGAAGTCCTGCACTCTAGCTTCAAGTTCTGACCTTTTATTTCTTCAGCCTTTATACGAGCACTTTCTCATTAACTCTCTCTCTCTCTCTCTCTCTCGCTCTCTCTCTTTTTCTCTCTCAGAGTCGGGAGGTTCAAAGTTCACAATTGGGAAGTCTATTTGGCTGCTGTGGGCGCTGGTCTTCAACAACTCTGTGCCTGTGGAGAACCCCAGAGGAACCACCAGCAAGATTATGGTGATCTGAGTGACTGAATGACTGGATGAAGAAGTGATTGATTGATAAATGAAGTCAATGATGAGCAAATGTGTCCCGTTTTACATGTTGGCATTGAAAAACCGTTATGCCATGCGTTATTGTGGAACTGGTGTCAACAGTGACAGTATTTGGCAGATGGTGACATGCAGCCATGTAAAAGTTGCCATGGCGACCACCTCGTCTTCGGAGTTGGATGACGATCAAAGCAGAGCTATGCCAGTCGTGCTAATACACTTGAGATAAAAAAGGGCAGGAGGAAGTTATAGGTTCGGTGCTGATAACTGTCCAAGCACCATGACTCTCATTAACATTGCGCTACTCAGTTTTTTCTAGGTGCGCCTACATCAAGTTGATTAGCATCCATATTTACTGGATAAATCCGCTCCACGTGATGGCAAAAGTCGGGAAAATTGAACTTTTGATGGAACTTTCCACCAGGCTTGGCAGTTTACAGCCCACTGAAAAACATGGAACTTCCGTTTACTTTACTTATCCGGCAAACCGGATGTTTTTCCATGTTTGGTGTCATAATGTAAATGCAGCATTACAGACGTATTAATTAAATGGTGAATTCACTGACTTGACTGATTCATTGATTCGTTGGTTGGTAGTTGACCTATGGAGGTTGATAGATTTTGTGACCGAAATATTGAATGATTGACAGTTGATGTAATGAGTTGGGTGATTGATCCTTGAAATCTCGAGCAATTCTTTTGATATCTGCTGCATTTCGGGATAAAATATTCCTGCATTTCCCACATAAAAACAGAAACAAGCAAAAAATAAATAAGTAAACTTGTTCACGTTGGCACACGCTCTGACAAAATGTGCGCACAAATGCTGGGTTGTGATGGTTTATAAAACACCTGTTCTCAATCTGTAATCACCTGACAGAGAAGAAAGAAGAACAATTCCAAGGCAAGCCCCCCCCCCCCCACACACACACACACACACACTGCTGTTCCTGTTGTTGGGTTGTGAAGAGCTTCAGGGGGAAAATGCTTGGTCTCTTACTTCTGCCGGAGAGCTTTTCAGCCTGTCTCCAATCATCTGAAGTACTTGTTAGCTGCTCAACAGGCTCTCCAAAAACAGGGTCATAAGAGAAGAAGAGTCGCTTATTTTTGTTGCTCTTTCTTTCTCTCTGTCGCTCTCTGAAAGATTTGTTTGGCTGAACCACCTTTCATTGCTGTTGGGGAACAACAGCAGCAAATTTCATGTTTTACCTTTCCCTTCAGGTGCGTGCACATGTGTGTGTGTGTGTGTGTGTGTGTGTGTGTGTGGGTGCTAAATGCATGTGTGTAATACAAACACTGTAAAACAAATACATACAAAGTCTAAAAAAAATTAAGGCCACTATTTTCATAAATATTTATGATTACTGATTTCCTGATGTAATGAGTATGGTTCTTCCAGACAAAAGTTAAAAAAAACATCTGCTCAACAGCCTCATAAATCCTATTGTCAAGGTGAAGAGATAAAGCTGCATAGGAGGGTCAGGAGATGCCCTCCACCTTAGCAAGTAACACTCTCTGCCTTTCAAAGAAAGACAGAGAATTGATTCAGTTTATTCCTGGTCTTCTCAGTAATAGGATTAAAGTTCAAGGAACAGCTCAGTTGTTGGTTTTTTGTTATAATGATCCCTAGATATGTGACCTGTTCTGTAACAGGGACACCACTGATAGAGGGCATAGCAAACGGAATCTGAAAAATATCTTTTAAAAACAGGACAACGTCATCTGCTAGCTGACTAATAATAATTTCTCTCCACAATATGAATCCCCATGTATATCATTCAGTTTTATATAATCTACAAGGAGTTGTGTAGAAAGTATGAAAAGATAAGGAGAGATAAGACATCCTTTTCAAATTCCTCTTTTTAAATCAAATCTTGCAGAGGTACCACACGTCACTTTGATAGAATTGTTTCCATTATTATATAACGTTTTAATCACATTACAGAAAAACTCTCCAAATCCACAGTGAAAAATGAAATTGTTCTATAGTGTAAAAAGCTTTATAAAAATCCAAGAACAGAAGGAAGCTATCATCAGATCTAAGCTCAGAGTAATCAGTTAAATCTAAGACAAGCCAAACATTATTTGAGATGTGCCTATTACACATAAAGCCATATTGAGTCTCATCAACTACTGAATCCAAAACCTTCCTTAGTCTTCTGGCAAAAATTAAAGCAAGTATTTTGTGTTCCTTATTTAGAAGACTGATTGGACACCAATTATCATTGAGAAGTGAACCCGTTTTTTGGATTTGGGATTAACGTGATTAACCCTTGAGTCATGCTTGCTGTAAGAGATTGCTTCTGAATGCATTCAGGGAATAACTCCAACAAAAAAGGAGCCAATTGCTCTGTAAAACTCTGCTGTGATGCCATCAGTCGCTGGAGAACAATTACATTTAAGAAGTTTTATAGCATCAGTACTGTCAATAAGAAGAGTCATCACACAAAACACTCTCATCCATACTAATCGTTTTCACGTTTGTAGGGGAATTTAAGAAAACTGCCTCAGATTCTGTGGTATATCTGGACCCATATAAATTAGCGTAAAAGCTATAGCAATAGTCTGAAATTGTTCTTGGATTATCAGTAACAGAACATCTAAATTCAGCTGGTGTATAGTATTATGTCTGAGTGGTATTTCTCCAGTCTGAATAAATAGGATGAATTCTGCTCGCCCTCCTCCGACCACCTCTTCCTGGATCTTACAAAAGCACCCTTAGC